>NW_009713367.1:21279-50280 GCF_000703405.1 Apaloderma vittatum | reverse complement strand
ATTCAAGAGGCGCTGCCGTGTCGCCTTCTGATAACATCCGAACAACTCAACACCGTCAGAAAACAAAAGCGAAAGGCTACTTCCAAGTATTGTGGCTGCTAAGAGAAATGAAAAACAAGCTGCCCTAACTTGCACACCCGCTCTTTGGGTACTGAACAAGCAGAGTGACTCTTTAGGAGAGTAAAAGTGCATGTAGTCCATTAAGTTTCCCAGTGCTGAGGACAACAACAAGATCCCCAGGGGGAGATTTCTTGTCCGGTTGCGCTGAAGAAGCCGCTGGCAACTCCGCACGCGACGAACTCCCTCCCAGCACTGCCTTCCCTCCCGCCGAGCCCCGATTCAAACCATCCTCACCTCCAAAAGGTCTTTTCTTCCGCTGCTGAAGACGTCCTCGCTGGAGCAGCGTTCTCCAACCTTGAGGAGAACGTTCGGGAAAGGCTCGACTTGGCGGGTGCCACACGGCAGCGAGTCCCACAGCCTCCTCCTTGGCGATATTAGTTCCAGTTCCTTTAGTAAAACCCTCCGTCATCCTCAGCACTCGCCTCAAAACTCTTGTCCCCCGACACCATGTCAGGTTTTATTAGCAAATAAGCGGGCATTGCTCGCTCTCATTCTGTTCTGAACTTGCCCGTTTTCACTTTTAATACTCTGTTCCCAGGTCCCCGTTTGAAATGCAGGGGAGTGTTATCTCTCATCACCGCACTCAATACAGTTTGCAGGGCATTAAGCTTGACTCTAAGTGTTCGGAATTGATCTCCCGCTTTCCAATTCCAGCGTTCAGACCCCTAAATTGTCGGTCCGCAGAGACTAATTTGCCACCGAAATAATCCATTTGTCGCTGCAGGATTTTAAATCAAGGCTCCCTTTTCGCAGGCGCGGACTGTAAATGCAGCAGGATTTTTTTTTTTTTTTCCACGATTATTAGTTACATCAATTTCAGAAGCTTCTCTGCTGAAGGGTCGGATGATAACGCAGCCTCAGGGGCAGAGCAGGGAGATTCGAGAGGCTCAGCTAATTGGAAATTAAAGGCAAGAAAGAAATTCCTTGGACTCTTAGCCCGAGCAGATATTAAGCTTTTAGCAGACGTATTTAAACGTACAGAAAGGAACATCACACAGAAACAGTCTTTCCTTTAGCTCTTACGTCTTGCAGTTTAAGGAAAGAAGCCACCAACAAACCAGTTTCACTGCTGAAAGCCAGTAAACCCCACCAGACCCCCTCCTTTGCCAAATGCTATCGCACACAGCGACCCCAGGCAGGTCCTCGCTGGATCCTAAATCTTACGAAGAGCGACTGTAGGGGCTGGGGCTGTTGGGTGTGAAGCAGAGGAGGCTGAGGGGAGCCCTCCTCACTCTCTGCAGCTGCCTGACAGGACGGGGTGGAGAGGTTGGGGCTGGGCTCTTCTCCCGGGGAACGAGCGACAGAACCAGAGGGAACGGCTGCAAACTGCCCCAGGGCAGGGTCACACTGGACAACAGGGAAATCTTTTCCCAGCAAGAGCAGCCAGAGCTTGGCAGAGGCTGCCCAGGGAGGAGGGGGAGTCCCCACCCCTGGAGGTGTTTAAAGGTTGTTGAGATGTGGGGTTGGGGGAGATGGTTTAGGGGTGAGCTTGGCAGAGCTGGGTTAGTGGTTGGACCCGATGATCCTGAGGGTCTTTTCCAACCTGAATGATTTTATGATTCCCAGGGGCAGCTCCTGTGACCGCCACACCTGCCCCAGCATGGACAGCTCCCAAAACCGGGTGACTGTCACATGGACTGACTTCAGATCAGAGGTTCAGGGTTAATTATCAAGGGTAGATGGGGTCACACAATGGATCCACGGCACCTACGGGTGTTTCTGAGCTGCCCCGCGCCGAGGCTGCAGGCTGGCAGCGCCCGTCCCAGCAGCTTCAGGCCACGTATGTCCCCACGCCGGCCTCCGAATTGTTCTCGGGCAGCTGTGTGGGCTGGGAAATTGATCCGTGGTAAAAATAATACAGGGAAAACAAACCCAGCTATTTTTAACCCAAGCCAGTCCCATGATCTGGAGGGCAGATCTGTGAGCCTGGCCCAAAGCAAGGTGTCACTGGGTTGTTTTACAGGTGCACACAAGGCAAACCATACAAAGCACTTCTGATAAATTGGTTTATTTTTCTTCATTAGCTCCTCGTCTTGCAACTTTAAAATCCATGCATCTTTGGGAAAAGGCACTGAATTAAAATCCAGCGATAAAACTACTATTCTTATTTAACTCTGAAGCAGTAGCTTCTTCACATTAAGCTTAAATTTTTTATAATAAATGGACTTGAAGCAGGTAAGAAACAGACACCAAGCCAATTCACTTGGAGCGAGCAGCTTTCCAGTGTGAAGTTTACATCTGGTATCTGTGCACCGAGAGATTATTTCAGCGAGGAATGAGCTAACCAGACAAACACCGGGAGCGCTGAGAAGGGGATGGCTTGTCCAAGCAGGTCACACAGACGAGGAAAAAGCCCCGTTCTTCAAAACTGCAAGCTGGGAAAGAGTGAAGGACAAAGCAGGAGGAAGACCAAGTGCGGTGACGGCTCGCAGCGGGTTTGTTCCCAACTATTTGAAGGATTTTCAGGGAGTCGCAGTGACAGACTCCCTCCTCTGGTGGTATCTTTACCTGCTGATAGCAGCGAACTGCAGGGCTCTGAGCGCTTCTGGGTGACAGAAGCACTAAAGCAGAGGTGGACGGCAACTAGAAAATGAACTGGTTTTGCCTGGTCTCCTGTGCTGACGACTGCTGCAGCTCCTCCTGTCAGTCCTTCTCCCTGTAGGTTGATTCAGAATCTCTCAAGCTATCCATGCTATGTCAAAAGCAAGTGGAAATGTTATAGATGAACTGGAAATGCCTTCATATAGTGGGCAGACAACCAGGAACGGCATGAGGTACCTAAGGCACTTGGACTATAAACAATCAGGACCTGCAGAGACGTGCAGAGAGTTTCAGAGAGGCTCTGCCAGCCGAGGAAGCGTTGGCTCTGATTTCTGGAACAGCAAGAGCCGACTCAAGTGCTGTTCTTATTACAATCTTATAGGATTATCCAGCTTCATGAGATAGGAATTACCACAGAGGGGATTACAGGTAGCATAAACCATGGGAACGGAGAGAAGGAGAGCACTCGGGATCACAGGGAGGGTGAGAAAAAGCAGCTGAGAGGCCTGTAGCACGGCCGCTACCACAAAAGCAGAGCTCTCAGCCTGTCTTGAGCCAGCCCCGCGCCTTCCTTGGGAAGAAAGCAGACATATTTATGGGTACAGGACACCTCGATTTTTCCCTGAGGCAGCACAACACCACGCAAAGAGGGCATGGGTACCGTATAAATCACCGGAGGAGTGGAAGCAGAGGCGTTGGTGGTGCAAAGAGCACATTTGGGGTGGCTCCTGAAGCCCCAGAGTAACCTTGCTCAGTTTTCGTTCGAGACACGTTTATTCGCAAGAGCGAAGGGCGCGGAACAGGCTCAAAAGCAGCTGATTTGCAACATGAAATTATGCGCGGGCTCGGCATTTACCATGAACTCTGTTTAGAGAAGTGCTACACCCAGGCCGTGGAAAGTTTGCACAAGGAGAATTCCTCAGAGAGCGTACGCTGCAAACAGGGTCAAGAGTTAACAGCTGATGTAAACGGGCATTTTTGAGCCTGCAGTTGGCTGGGCTCAGATCATGAGACGAGAAGCACGACTTAAACCGTATTTGGACACAGATTTTTTGAAATGAAGAAAACCCCTTAGATGAACAACTGATCCCCAGCTCCCCACGAACGTCCTGCACACCAGCAATAAGGCAATAATTACACTATCTTCAAATTTCTTTATACCATTACCTCGGAAGTGTTTGCAGCTACAGATGGAGGGAAGGCAGGGTGCCCTCCCTGAAGCCAGCCCCTTCATCAGGAAGAGGAGGGAGCACTTGTCTGCACCCAGCGACGCGCAGCAGCAGCCTGGGCTGTACGGCTGCACCCAGCACTCGTGAGTTTGGGAAGGCAGGAAAAACAAGCCAGTGTCCAAAGCGTTCCACAAAGGAAATCAAATGTTAAACCAACAAGTTACAAGGCAAACAAAACAAGGGCGGCTTGGGCAGGGTTTGCTGGCGGCTCTAAGTTTCCTGAGCAGTCCCCCATGGCTGCTGCCGGAGGCATCCGAACAAGCCACGATTTGAGGGAGCTGGTTGGGTGGAAGGAGCGAGAGGAAAGGTGCATCCGTGGCATTTCTGAGGTGATGGCAGAGCTGTGGTTGTCCAGAGAGCTTTGAGAGTTGAAACACTCGAAAAGTTACCATTTAGGGAAACAACTAAGCCAACAGGAGAGTACAGGCTAAACCCTGAGCAGGAGCAATATAAACATTGGCCCCTTTGGAAGAGCAAATGATGATATCACACACCCATCACACCCTTCCTGTGTAAACAGGAGTGCCAACATGAGAAGACATGCTTTGTAAACTGTGTGTCCGGCTGGTTGTAGCTTTCTGTGAAGCCCAAGGGCTGTGGAGAAGATCAGTGAGGCCAAAAGCACTTCTTAGGATCAGATTCGGGTGGTTTCAGGCACTTCCCTAGCTTCTCGCAGCCCGGAGGAGACCAGTTCTGTTAAAAAACAAACAGGAAATACACAGAAAGATGATTCATACCAAGTATCTGCTAAGCCCTGTACCCTAACCAACTCTTTTCGATTCTCACAAAGACGCTCTTAGATCCTGCTTGAGAAATGTAACTCCTCTTGCAGCTGATGCTCCTGGGCTCATCAACTTCGCAACTCCAAAAAAAACCCCAACTTTCAGAAAGACTACAAATCCTTCTTCCCCTTTTCCGGGATACAACAGTCTCTCCTGTACAAACTCAGCCTGCCGGGACTCTGGCAACTTTCCTCTGTTTCCTGTAGCAGCACGGAGTGAGCAGACCATGAGGTGAACCCCCCGATTTTCCTGGGATCTAGAAAAGGGTTATCATTCTTGGCACTAAGACATCCACGTGTTTTCTTGAAGAGACGAGCAAAAAGCAACAGAAGGCCAAGGGTGTGAGAGAGATAAGAATGCTGCTATTTTTATGAGCATTTTGATGGATGAATTCATGAACAGATGGAGTAGGAGGCATTTACGAGACTACCACTCGCAGACCAAAACTATTTGCCTCCCTCTTTCGCGTGTTTCTTGAACTACCTTTCTCCAGCGTGTGTGCAACAGAGAAACAACGTCAGCGAGGAAACCCAGCTTCCAAAGGGATTAATGACAGAAGGGATTTGGATAAAAGACCTTTTCCAATTTCACTGGGGTTCTGCCCACTTAAAATTCGGGTCCGCAGGAACGCGAATAGCCGGTTACAATTCCCATTCTGCCTTCAGAAATCTGCGCTCATCCTCACTCTTTCTTCAAGGTCTATCCACGCATGAAAGATTCCTGCCATCACCTCCTAAAGGTCAGACCTTCAGCTTCGACCTTTCGTTTAACTCATTTTTATCCTCCAAGTCCTTTATGTTTTCTTGGAATTAAATTTCCTACGGAGGGAAAGAAAAGCTGAAGCCTAGAAAAAAAAAAAAGCCAGAGTAGGTTTCTATTCCACCGAGCTGACAACAGATGGCAGTGAGACACCAGCTATCTCTGCAGAAGGAGCAGCCAACAGAGGGGAGCTTTGGCAGGAGGCACCAAGGGCTCCAGACGGTTTAAGAACAATTAACTCTTTCTTCGAGAAGTGCTTCTTGATTTTAAAACGCGCAACCACCGCTGGAAATTTCAGATGCAAAGAAACAAATGAATCCTCTGTTCTTAAATAAAAAACAACAACCAAACAACAAAACTTCCCCCAAAAAAACACCGAAAATCAAATTGTATCTGCTTCAGTCTCGCAGTCCAAGTCGCCTTTCTTGGATCGGTGCTGTAAGAGCCGAGGACACCATGTGTGCCACGAGTCAAACACGGAGTTGAAGCCAGCGCGGCTCCCCTGCGCCGAGCAATTTCTCCTACGCTTCCCCCGGAGGAAAACACAGCAGAGCTGGCTCCGCCGGAGCTTCAGCTGCGCTGCTGGTGGGATTCACCACAGATGGGCCAGCAAACACTTCCCCTGCTCAGAAGGGCCGAGGCTGCTGCGCTTACATCAATCCCAAGCCTGCAGTAGCTACAAAACGATCCATCTGCTTTGCTCGTGGATGAGTCAAGACAATTCTTCTCCTCTGACCCAGAAAGGATATTAAATGCACATATCAAAGAAACGGGTGGCAGAATTTGGGAGACAATGTTGGGCATGGTCTCAGTAGATGCTATTTATCTCCCAGCATCCCCTAAAGAGAGATTTAGGGTCTAATCAACCCCTCGTCCAAAGAAGATTTGGTTCTCTTCATAAAGGCAATTTGGCGCCAGTTTAGTTCAGTTTTGTGTGTAATTAGCCAGCGAGGAGTTTACACAGAACAGCAAACTCACACTGGTTTGAATATTTTTCTCTTGGGATTAGCATAGCCCCCAGCCCACCGGGGGGCACTTTCTGCTTCAGACAGCCTCAACGATCTGGTTTGAGCTCGGCCAGGCGTTGGGGGAATCATTCGCTGCCTCTGCTTACAGACTAGGCGGGCATCACCGGGCTTGGCCAAGCCCTGGACGTTGCCAAAACAGAAGCGGCAGCCCACAGTCTGCAAAACCGCCCGACTTGAGATAGAACAAAGCATGCTCAGGAGGAGACCGACTCACAGTAGCCCCGAAGAGACGGCTGGGCTATGGGATGAAGGACGGAGCCTCCAGCTCCAGCTGGTTTTTTTGTTAGGCAACCCAAAGATAGTGTTTGTTGACAAACAGGGCTACCAGATGTTTTCACAGCACCTAAACACACCCCGCAGCGGAGTGTGCCTCCTATTTGAGTCGGTTTTGGAGTTGGAATTAGCACAGAAGAAATGCCTTTCCAGTGAAGGTCTCTGGCAGCAGCCAGGCACTGGGGAGAGTGCCTGAACCCCAAAGGTCCCAGGGGAGCAGAGAACAGTGTGTGTTAAGGGAAAAGTTGAATAATGAAAGAAAACAACACAGAAACAATGGTCCTGCAAATCTTTTTCCTACTTCACATCCAAAAGCTTTGTCACGTGTGACAAAGCTAAAAAAGATCCTTGTGTCCTCACAAAGGAGACACGGCTCCGCGTTTTGTAGTTCTCTGTCCGTCTGGAGATAGATCCTGAGCAGCAAGTACTGACTGTTTGTTTCAGAAGATTATTTCAGCATCAGAAAGATTTTGCCTGTTACTATTTTGTGTCAGTCTACAGGCACATCCCCTTAGACTACACACACTCTTGTCATCTGACAACTTTACCTCCTACAAACCACCCAGTCTCTTTCCCGGGTTCTCACTAAAGCAAGCAGCATTTGACAGGAAAGCCAAACTGTAACTTTCCAGCACGCAACAGAAAACAGAACTGAAAATGTTTGTCATGTCTTAAGTCATAAAGGCTTCGGAAAAGTCAGGCTCAAAACATGGACGACTTTCAAGATTTGCAGAAGGCGATCGGGAAGAAGTGTCTACGACTGTAGGGGCTGCCATTTCTCAAAGGAAGGAAGGGAGGAAGCTACAGAGTTTATCACAGCCTGTTGGCAGACCTAACCCTCATCACTTGGTACCAGCCTTCCTACGCCGCTGCGTTCCACAGGTAACAAGCAGCCCTCTCCTCTGTGGAACAGCCCGACGGGCGAGCGTGCCTCTCTTCTCCATCCCTTCCCAGCGTTAAGTGACATTTTGAAGCCTTTACCCAATGTATTTTAAGCCAAGGATTCTCAAACGTGCTCATGCTTTCAGGACTCACCATGACGGCCCTGTCGCACACGTTAAGCTGTGGCTCGCCTGGCACCAGGGTCGCTTTGTGCTGCTGGACAACGATGGAGATTCGCTCCATAACTGTTTGGTATTCATCGCTGGCAAATCTAGTACATGAGAAAAAAAGCAAACAACAAACCACAGACATTATTAGTGGGGCTTCATTCCAGTGTCCTCACCACTAAGCTGGGTCAGAAGACTTTTCCTGGGCTGTAGCAAAAGAGAAGAGTACCTAAACATGCAGGTGCCACTAATTGCTCATGAGTCCATAGGGGAACGAAACCCAAACTGACAAGTGGCTGAAGATGAGCCAGCAGCATGCCCAGGTGCCCAAGAAGGCCAACAGCATCCTGGCTGGTGTTAGAAATAGTGTGACCAGCAGGAGCCCTCGTCCCCCACCAGGACAGTCCTGGGCGCAGTGTGATCCCCCCCAGCCTGGAAAAGAAGAGCCTGGGCAAATCTGAGAGATCTCGAGGGGCTGGAGCGAGTGCAGAGCAGGGCAACAGAGCTGGGGAAGGACCTGGAGAATAAATCCTGTGAAAAGCTACTGCAGGAGCTGGGGCTGTTGGGTGTGAAGCAGAGGAGGCTGAGGGGAGCCCTCCTCACTCTCTGCAGCTGCCTGACAGGACGGGGTGGAGAGGTTGGGGCTGGGCTCTTCTCACGGGGAATGAGCGACAGAACCAGAGGGAACGGCTGCAAACTGCCCCAGGGCAGGGTCACACTGGACAACAGGGAAATCTTTTCCCAGCAAGAGCAGCCAGAGCTTGGCAGAGGCTGCCCAGGGAGGAGGTGGAGTCCCCACCCCTGGAGGTGTTTAAAGGCCGTTGAGATGTGGGGTTGGGGGAGATGGTTTAGGGGTGAGCTTGGCAGAGCTGGGTTAGTGGTTGGACCTGACGATTCCAAGGGTCTTTTCCAACCTGAATGATTCTGTGATTCTGTGTAACATCTGGGCTGACAGAGTCCAGCCTGGCTGGGGCTGGAGGCTGCAGGCCCGAGATGCTCTGCTTTGGGTGGTGAGGACGGCTGATGGTCTGTCCTCCCCAGCAAAGCAGCACAGGACAGATCGTCACTCAGCACGGGGTCTTCAAATTTGCAAACTGCTCATCCCCATGGCCCCAAACCAGTTGCTTTGTAGTCGGGCACGTACGCTGCAAGCCTGAGTTGGTTCCCAAGGGTGAGAGGTGGCGTGTATGAAGAAGGGGGTTTCTGGGGTTGTCCTTAAGCCGTGCCTTAAAGGATTATCAAGGGAGGCTTCCTAGACACAGGGCAAACACCTCACCAGACACGGTAGTACATAAACAAGTTCACTGAGGCGATCTGCCAGGGTGTCACCTGAGAGGTCACCCCGCTCTCTGCACGTCCATCCTCTGCTCTTTCAAGCGCTTTTCCAGAGCGCGTGCGTCACGCGGAGGTTAACAAAGGTAATGTCAACACTTCTGTTTTTCAAGAGCGTTCTCAAGCTAAGGGTTTCAACTACAACCACTGGCTAGTAAAACTTCACCAGGTAAGACGGACTAATATTACGCAAACAGGAAGATGGAGAAGAAGAATACAAGTGACTTGTCCAAGACAAGAATACCTCCTCAGTTTCGCAACACCCACCCCGAGGTTCTGCCCCATCTACATTCTTCCATCACAGCTTTATTATTCCAAGCTGGGACCCACCTGTCATGCTCAAGCCCTCACATTGGGTTATAAATTACTGGATTTTTATCCACCCAATTACTCCAGCAGGTACTTGTTTAAGTGGTTCAGGTTGCACGTCAGTAATCCTTCAAGTATTTCTAACGCAGAGGATTGCCACCCAATGATCTCATGCTGTCCATCGTGTTAAGAGTCACTTCAAAAACAGAGAGTGGCAAATTGCTTCTGAAGATAAAAGAAACAACGCAGCCTCGTCCTGACCTCGGGCTCCCGTTGCTTACAGCCCAAGTTGGCCACCAGCCCCGCGCTCCAGCTAATTTCCTTCTTTGAAAAACAATCACATTTTGAAGCCCAGTAATGTGCCAACAGTTTCCAGTAAACCCTATAAATATCGCATCTCGGCAGCCGGCCAGAGAGAAGCTGATTGTGGGGATGGGCCTGAGCTTTGCTGATAGAGAACCGGAAGGGAATTTGAAACGACGAGATCGAGCAAACTGATCTGTGGCTCTCATGCCCGGCTTAGCTGCATCCTGGTGGAGAGGCTGTCATCGGGACCACCCATAAGGACCACCCTGAACTTGAGGCCATCCTTGAGAAGCTCCCAAATTTGCTCGCTCCTCTCCGTAAAGCATCCCACCTTTCACTCTCAGAGCAACCGGTTTCTTACCCCTGCGATGCCCCAAAAAATGGATGAAAGCAGAGGAACGGGCCGAAGTTGGGGAGCTGCCAAAGATAATTTCTGACTCACACCCTGATGAGGAGGAGACTCAAGGCAGCAACCGCTCAGCTCAGCTGCCGGTCATCGCATCCCAGCGGCAGGAGGGGCCTTTCAGTTTGGCAAGATTTTTATCTGGAAGCCTTCTGGCCGCGTTTCAAGCGCAGAGGATTGCCAATCCGGCAGCACGCTTGGAAAAAAAATCAATGATAATAACAAAAAGAAAAGTCAAAGCAGATTTTTAAAAGAGGTGGAGAGGGTTTAAAGCCAACCTGTGCCGACGTGCAGAGGACAGCGAACGCGGGAGAGGCTGCGCGTGGAGAGAAAAGACTGCGGAGCCCAACGCACCGAGGGACTCTGCCTAAAAACGCCAGCAAGTACCAGGGATGCAACACAGCCTGTTGCACATTTGAGCTGGAAACTGGGTGAAACGAAGGAACCAGCAACATTTTAAAGCCTCTGTGCTGCAGCGATGGGAACGGAGATGAAACGCGGTTTGGGGAGACACGTGCATTTCGTGTTTTAGAATTCTAATGCAGCTATTGTGCCAGGATTTGAAAGCTCTTCCAAGCTCGAGCTAATCACACTTTATTAAGATCCTCATATGAAGGATTAATATGAATTAATACATATTTTAATCAATTGTTAGAGCCTAACAGGTACTCTAGATGTCGAATCATTTAATGCCTCCTCCTGCTGCTCTTGCAGCTATTTAATGTGTTTATTTCTGTCACACACTTGTGTCATCTCTCCAGCATTTAAGATCTTCTTTTGGAAGTGGACTCGTAAGATAAAATATTGCTGCTAACTAATTAAGCTCCACAGCATCTTCGCAAATATTTAAGTGCTAAAGAGATAGCCCAATTTCACCCGTTGAAATGGCTTTTCATACGTAGGATTCCAAATTAGCTATAATCTGGACAGACCAGCAGAAAACACAGCTGTGCTCTGGATGAAAGACAAACAATATGTTGTCACGACTGCTGCTTTTTGCTCCAAATACGCCAGTCCTGTTGCAGCGAGGAAAAAAAAATACATCTTTTTTGCTATAATCTTAACTACTACGTTTATCCACAGCATTGTTGCTCATTAGCAACCTAAGACATGTGAATGCCGCAGTACAACAAAGTAGACTTGAGGCATTTAAATCATCTTCTCGCTTTAACTCCCATGTTCAGGGCACTCCCGGCTTTTTTTCAGAGAGCTCAGCAGCGACAAGAAATCTTGGCCTAACCTCAGCTCCTGGTGTTTCCAAACCGCTCCCCCCTGCAGCTTCGACACTTTCAGATTATTTCAGTGTTTAGCAAAGGCTTCACGCCTCCCCCCAAAGCACGACGGAAGCGGCTTGGCACGTACAAAAGCACAAAGCTGGATCAAGCTAAAGAAAGTGTAGAGATTACGCTCCGAGCCATCCCGCTAACCTATAAACCTTGACTCAGTAGGGCTTAACACGCTCTTAAACTGGCTAAACCTGTTGACGCTAGTTTAAAACGTATCCAATCCCAGCCGTCTTCTTCCTTGCGTTGACGTACTCGCCCGTGACGGCCTCCAAGTGCTGGAAGGTGGCCTTCCACGCTGGCAGATCTTCACAGATCGTCTTCAGATGCCTCAATTAAACATTCCTCATCCAGAGGATCAACCAGAGGTTTATCAACCCTCCATTCAAGACGACACCAGCCCCGGGGCCGGCATTCACCCCAAACTGGAGTCACCCACTGAGACAAAGCCACACTGGTGGTGGGTTTTCCTTCCCTTGGCCTCACCTTGATGCCTGTTCCTCATGGTTTTGCTCCTACCGACCTGTTCAGCTCCGTAAAGTGCACCAAGACCCAGTGATTTGTAAAGTATTTACTGATCGCCTCCGGGCAGGTTAAGACTGTCTGCAGCCCTCTACAAGAAGGGCATTTTGAGACAAAATCTGTAAGAGAAGAATGCCTTTAATCTGTATCTAAGATAGGGATAATTGCGTCATGGTAATCAGTTGTTTATGGACCTGAGAACCTCTTATGTTGAATCCCATCACTTCCCTGAATGGATGTACAGGGCTGGGCTGTAAGGGCTGGGTTTGCTCCATTCTCTGTTCCAAAAAAACCCAGAGATTATATTATCTATACAGGTGTTTGGGCACTATTGTCTGTGTGAAGATCCAGATGAAGATGCCCTCGCTGCCCGCAGGGTGTGCTGCATTTTGTATTCTAGCTCAACAATCTTGCAGAAGGAGAGCTGGGAATAGCACTGGAAGAATGAGAGGGTGAGCAGGTGGTGTTGTGAGGAGTTTGCTAAAAGACATCCCCCAGCGTCCACGAAATTATTCCACGCTCAGAACTGAGTGGACAAAGTCCAGGGTCATTACACTAATTGACACTTTACCTCCGGGAAGTCTCTGGAGATCCAATCAGGGCCGGATTGCGGAGCTGGGGTCCCAGGCACAGGTGTGGCCCGGGCTTCCTTCATTTAGTGTAATTGTGCCTAGGCAAGCTGTTCCCATCCCCTCCCTCCCCAAACACCTCCAGCGCCCCGCTGTTAACCCCACCGTGCCCTACACGGAAATTCAGGATGGGAAGAAGCTGCTTTCGGCGTTACAGCTTCGGTTTAATCTCATGGTCTGTCAGCAGCCGGGGCTGTAAGGGAGAGGACGATCCTCTACCGCCACAAATACACCCACAAATGGATCGGAACCGGAGCCAACTAAGGAGCACCTTCAGCATTTTTTTTTCCTAAATCTAGAGCTCGATCTTTTATACCTCATCCTGACTATTGATACACAGGCACAGCGCAGTACGTCTGTCCGGGGAGAGACAGGACCACGCTATTATCGAGAGGAATGTAACAAAACGGGGATTCTGTCACCAAAACCTGACCGTGGGCTCTCAACAGCAGCTTTCAGATTTACAGCGTGTTTTACCAGACGCCCGTGAAATTATGGGAAGAGCATAAAACTTGCCTAACGATTTGTGTGCTTCACTTCCTTCTCCCCTGGAATGATTTGAATTAAAAATGTTATTTTAAATTGTGAAATACATCCAGATTCAGGTAATTTGATTTTATCTGCTCTAGCACTTTGAGGCTGCTCAGCCCTGTAGTATCCAAGTCTTGATCTTGTCCTATTATTCAGTCTTTCTGGTTCCTCTTTTTTATTATCTTTCTTCGCCATTTAAAGCCTGCAGAATATGTAAGGCAGACGACTGGTTTGGGGCTTTGGTACAGAGAGATGGCAAGTCACGAGGCCAAAAGGGAAAAAAAAGCACAACATAGAATCAAAGAGAAGACCAAAAGGAAGAATTCACCTCTCTGGTCCAGCAGCATCTGGGGGTCCCAGATGCAAACACTCCCAGAAGCGTGTGACCACACGAATACTTTGGGGGACTGACGATGCCTCTCACCTGCACGGATTCTGTAACACAGCGTCCTTTGCAGCAAGGTGCAACAGGGCAGGTTTAGGCTGGACACGAGGAAGAAATTCTTCACAGAAAGAGTGATCAGACCCTGGAACAGACTGCCTGGGGAGGGGGTTGAGTCGCCATCCCTGGATGTGCTCAAGTGTCGCTTAGATGGGGTGTTGGGTGAGATGGTTTAAGGGTGAACTTGTAGTGTAGGGTTAATGGTTGGACTCAACGATCCCAAGGGGCTTTTCCAACCTGAATTGTTCTAGGATTCTATGATTCTAAGAAGATGTGATCGTGTCGATCCTTTACCTGGTGACCTATTTGCACGGAAATTGTAACTCTTCAAGCTTCGAGACTCCTGCCTTTCTGTGGGATTTCATTGCGAGCGACAAGAGTGTTGAAATGGCAGAGGGATAAAGGCAGACGGAGAAATCTTAAGATTCCCCGACAGAATCTATGATTCTGTAAAGGTGGACGGAGCGACTGCATACAGCCTTAGTCTCTGCATGCACAGGCGACAGAAAATAATGACTATCCATCTTAATCCTCCCACTAGTTGCTTCAGAGGTATTTCTGAATCATAATTAAGTGATAGGTTCTTCAGACTACTTTCTCAAGGCTCTAAGCGCTGCCTGGACCTGCCTCTGAAGGAGACGATGTCCACTCCAAACTGCCTTTTGCGTTTGTGAAACTGGCTTCATACGGCTTTGCACTTCAATGTTCTTTTTCATACACCATCCCAGTCTAGGCAGTTACTCGTTAAAATACCTTCAGCCTGCTGGTCTGCCACCATTAAGCACGAGTTACAGGTTGATCAGACGGGTTGCGCCACAACACAGAGAGCTGATCCCGCACTGGGTGAAAAGCAGGTATCGATCAAAATAAGTTTGCTTCTGTTCTGAGTCCCCAGGCTAGGTGTCCTCCACAGATATAAGTTTTTTTCCAGCTCTCTTCTATCCAGAGCTGGCTGTGTGCCAGCTGTCATACCCGGCGTGCGTTCTCCTGATGACCCTTCTGCACCCAGCCCCTGCTCAGTGTTTGATCTTGGCATCTCTAAGCTCTTTATCCCCAGTTCCCCACGATTTCACAGTTCTACTGTTCCTCTGGTACCACCTCCTATTTCTGAGAAGAGCCAGCATCTCCCTTGCACGAGATTCTGACTCCTTATATACTTCTTTCTTTTCCTGACAGCGAGGTTTTTGACCTGATCAGTAAGGTGAGACTGGCAACTTTTCTATCAGATCCTTTCCCCTTGAGCTTCCCGGCAGGAGCTTCTTCCCTTCTTTTCTGGCTCCGCAACCAGTGCAATTACCTCTCTGATGATTTCCTGGATTTTCCATCTGCTCCAAATAGGCACTTGCGAGCTCTCTTGTTAATTAATGTGTTCTAAAATCATTACATTCATCAACCAAAAGCCTCATCACTTCCATTTTTTTCCATAACAGTAAAATCTATTGCCCTAAGTAAAACAGAGGCATTTTGACATTCAAAAATTTAGCAAACTCAGTTTTGAACTAATCACTCCAACCAAGCCGCTCCTAACCTGGAGTATCAACGAGGCATGAGCCTGCTCTACTTGTTATTAAGACTTTTGCACCTCTGGCTCAAACCAACAGAACTGCAGAGATTTCGGTTATCAGTTCTTTTGGGGGCTCTGGAGCCTGACTCAAAACACTTTTTCTACTTCAGTCTGCATTAAGTATTTTGTTAATTGTGTTTTAAGCTGTGCCAGTTTTTGCTATATATTATTATCTGTTTCTTCCTGACTGGCAATGAAGTATTTTAGTAAAGGGGTGTATAAACAGCAAACCGTGACTCGGGTAATAAAATTGACTTCTAGATGTGAAGATGTTACCAATAACTTTCCTGAATTTGTCGCGTACTGTTTGAACGGAGAAACGTGCTCCCTATGTCAGGCTTCACGGACACACAATACCCCAAATAGAAGAGAATTTAGTAAAGAACAAAATCCTGTCAGATCTTTTAGTTCTGCCTTCCAATAAGTTTAGTAACAAGAGCACCCCGCCGTTTGAGTGTTTTGATACGAAGCAAAAAAATCCCAAGTTGTTGCATCTAGGGAGGACACAAAACACCGCCGAGACTTAGAGAAAAGCTTCCGCTTTGTGCGCTGCCTAAAGCACCATCTTATTTCTATTTTAAAGTTGGAAGCAGTAAGAAAAATAGAGATATCTTCCACCTCACAGCCTACATGGATCGAGTCGGATGACGAAAGATACAAATGGTTCACTTTACGCACGGACCAGGCAACAAGGGAACTCTTACGTATAGAAGTGAAGTTCCATTGCCATTTTTGGCAACCAAGAGAAAGATTATTTACCCATAATCACACTTTTTTTTGGTAATATATAGCCCATATATACCCTGGAATTGCAGGTGTTCTTGTTACAGGCACCTCTCCAGATGTCAATTTTGTCGTCAGTACCTGCAGGCATGTTCATGCCCTTTCTCAGCCTGCACCCATCTAAATATGGAGCTTGTCTTACAGCGCCAAGCTTCTCCCAACACTAGGATCCCAGGGTCCTGCAGTTCTCTGTAGAGTCCTCCTCTTTCCAGGAGAGAAAGGGATAAGAGCTTGGTAGTGGATGCATCTGATGCTGAGCCTGTCAGTCCTGAAGGTCAAGTACAAGACAGGGATCTTGCTCCTTCCAGTTTGTTGATGGGCTGGTATAAATACAGAATCGTAGAATCACAGGATCATTCAGGTTGGAAAAGCCCCCTGGGATCATCGGGTCCAATCATTAACCCAGCTCTGCCAAGCTCACCCCTAAACCATCTCCCCCAGCCCCACATCTCAACAACCTTTAAACACCTCCAGGGGTGGGGACTCCATCTCCTCCCTGGGCAGCCTCTGCCAAGCTTTGACTGCTCTTGCTGGGAAAATTTTTTCCTAATTTCCAGTCTAATCTTCTCCTGTTGCCGTTTGAAGCCATTCCCTCTTTTTCTATCACTAATTACCCATGAGAAGAGACCAGCACCAACCTGCAGAAAGTGAGGAGGGCTCCCCTCAGCCTCCTCTGCTTCACACTCAACAGCCCCAGCTCCTGCAGTCACTCTTCGTAAGATTTATTCTCCAGGCCCTTCCCCAGCTCTGTTGCCCTGCTCTGCACTCGCTCCAGCCCCTCGAGATCTCTCTTGGATTGAGGTGCCCCAAACTGGACACAACACTCCAGGTGTGGCCTCCCCAGTGCCGAGCACAGGGGGACAATCCCCTCCCTGCTCCTGCTGGTCACACTATTTCTAACACCAGCCAGGATGCTGTTGGCCTTCTTGGCGTTGCATGGGGCTGTTGTGGCCCAAGGGCAGGACCTGGCACTTGGCTTTGTTGAAGCGTTAACACTGGCCCAAACTATCCAAGCCTCTGCAGGGCCTCCCTACCCTCATGCAGATCAACACTCCCACCTAACTTGGTGTTGTCTGCAAACTTACTGAAGACAGTAAGTCACCAAGATCACCAATAAAGATGTTAAACAGAAACATGCCATCACCTGGGCAAGCTCAGGCAGTGGGAGAGCTCAGGACGCGCGTTTGACACGGGCTAACAAAATGCAAAGGCTGGTCTGTGTGGAGCTGGGTTGCTGGGGTGGAATTCCAGACTGAGAAAAGTCAGTATTTATCTTGCAAGGTGAAGGCATTAAACACAACCGTGTCCCGTGGCAGAAGCTGGGGTGCAGGAGGTGGTTCAGCCAAAACCAGAGGGGTGAGAGCAGGAAGAAACAGTCACAACCCTGTCAGGAGGGTCCGTTCCTAGAGTCAGGCGTGGGTAGAGATGCACGCGCAGCCGCACATGAAAGGGAACGTAAGCGCCGGGTGCCATATGGCTCAGAACTGCCAGACGTGTCCTCAACATGATGACAGGACCCGCCTGTCATTGCCTGACCAGTTTTTCCACTGCATGAAAAGTGCTCCTGCGGGAGGCAAGCTTTTGCTGATATTGTTTCCAGGCAGGCTCCAGGAAATCCAGCGAACTGCGGCAGGAAGAGGCAGGACTTGTCCTCCTTCAGCATGAAACCCAGGGAACCGAAAACTTCATGCGCTGCCTCCAGATCTTCAAGGAATTGCATCGTCAGTGATCCCTGCAGCCGCCAGCTCTCCAGTGAAGATTGCAAAGGTTAATCCCCGTGTTGTGAGATGAACTGAAATCACAGCCTCAGAGAAACCTCTTAGCGTCACGCAGTACCTTGTGTCATGACCCAAAGACATTTCAGATGAGGCTGCCTGAGCATTAGCGCCCTGTGAGTCAAGAGCGTCACCGCAGCTGACTGAGCCGACTGATTTTTAGGATGCCCTGGCTCCTAGATCCCCGAGGATCCCTGAAGGAGCACAAATATCTAAGCAGCAAACCTCTCCATAGGTGTGTGTGATGCCCGGCCTTCAGGCGCAGCGATGAAACCTCTGACAGGTGGTTTTACGTGTGACCCCACTCCAAGCTAATGCAAATCAGGAGATCGGACAGATTATTACTATTTTTGGGAGAAGAAATGGCGGCGCTAAAATAAGGAATAAATGAAATCAAAAAAATGAGCAAAAGCAGGCAGAGAGAACAGGGAATCGGCGTGCCAGGCTGCTCCTTCACAGCCGCAGAGAAACGAATAAAACCCAGTAGAGATTTAACACTGCAAAGCGGTAAAATCAAATGTCATAAAAGAGGGAAAGGTACCAATAAATCAGGGGCTCGATGTGATTTTTCTAAATGCTTTGGCGACATAATGATGCACCAGAGGAGCCAAGCCGGTGCAAGAGCTCTGTGATACACACGGTTCCTTCGGGGCTGCAAGGGGACGAAAAGAAGAGCGTGGCCAACCGGGACTGTGAACACACGCACAGACACACACACACAAACACTCACAAACCTCAGGCTGGAGCAGAAGCGCCGGGAGCACACCCAGCGGGTAGGGACAGACAGATGCACGCTTGGAGGAGGCTGCTGGATTCCCTTCTGAGAAACATTAAGTGTCGGGACTCCCAACAGGCTGTCTGCCAAGGGGGGTAATTAAGCTAAATAAAAATACACAACAGTAACAGCTCCACAAATGAGGATAATTTAATTACCACATTCGATATAGAAGACCCACTTCCCGTGAGTTTTCCATTGTGACCAGAGAGGAGACAATAGCGGCAGAACGTGCCGCAGGAAGGAAGATCCACTTTCTCTTAGGGTCTGCACATTAAACAACATCACAGCTTTCCATAATCATGTCATAATCTTGCCATAAAATTCAGTCAAAGCAACAGCTTGTGAATGTCCAAAAATCAATGGAACTGCACGAGAAATGATTGCAGATGTAACACTGGAAATTATTTCAATGCTCAATCCCTGGCAGTGGTAAGGAACACCGAAATAACAGGGAAACAGGGGTCCTGCAAGCACCTCTTAGGGAAGAGCCCCCCTCCCTTTCCCTCAAATTCAGAAGAAACACAAACAGCAAGCAAATTACAGCTCACTTAATGCTACCCATTTGATTTTTTTTGAAAAAGAAGTCATTTCTATCCACTCATCTTCCTATAATGAAATTAGTTGTTAAACCAAACAGGGCACAGCCTCATCTCGAATCTCAACCCAGCAGCGTCGTTTCACTGAGCTGAATTTAAAAAAATACAAGAGCTGCAGACTTGCTTTATTCATTAGCACTGAAATGCAAGAGAAAGCGAGAGCGAACGCGCCGGGCTTCTGAAGAGCTTTATACATTGTGTAAAGCACCTCTAGGGTGCTCATCTGTTAAGTGAGAGGGAAGTGAAAATATTGTTCCTCCCTTTCTCTCTCCAGTGAAAACACTTACTGGACAGCACAGGCTTCTTTTGCAAGTAATGGAGTGAGCGTATCCACTCAATTATTTAAAACAGTTGAGTAATTGCAGTCCTGTCAGCTCAGAAAACATCTCACAGTTAAAGCTGCTGCACAAAACCATTTCTGTGCAGGCGGTCACAGTAGCCAGTAGCTTTCTCTTTATTTATTTCCACATTCTCTGAGTCAGAGCCACTGGTGAGGGATGAGGCTGCATGTCCCTCGTTTTGCTGCAGGGCAAAACTCAGGCAGTAGAAGGAAGGAGGGAGGGAGCGGGGGATACCTTTGGAGCATTTTTCCAGAGGTTTATACGTGGACTGTGCTGGCTGATGACTACATAAATCCTCACAGAAATCTCTCAGGGCATGGTGTGTGCCAGAGATAAATGTTACAATTGTAGGCTTACAGGAAAGTAGATTGAGAGTGCCAGGAGAGCGCACGGATGGAAAAGGATTGGGCAGAAAGTCCTTTGGAGAAGCTCCTTTAGCAGGGGCTAGGAGATTGGAAGGTTACCACAGGTTTGCCTTCCACAGATTCCAACGCACAGAGGAAAATCAGCGCACAGTATGCAAAGACATCTCTTTCCCAGCCCCCAAAACTCACAGAGAATCAGTGGTCTGATGCACACACTCCCCAGCACCACCGGTTCTCGCCCCAGCTGCCCTGTGCTCAGTCCTTTGCCCTCTCTGTCAGACCGATGAGTTGAACCACGGCCACGCACACATCCGTCTAACCCAATCATTTGAAAACAAAGGTTTGTTCCTTTCTTTTTACCACTCTCACCAGTAACGGCCTTCTGGGACAGTTTGCAAGCAGACTGCAAGGAAACAGCTACCAAGGCAAATGAATTCTAGAAAGCGTACGCTGACAGCACCGAGAGTTTTCACACCTTCATCACCTGGCTTACCTTAATGGGTACTTCTCTCCGGGGTCCCTCCCCAGGTGGAAAAGCAGCGGCAGGGTCGTGTGCTCCTCCTGTGTATGTGTTGTCACTCCAGAGACGTTCTGCCCGGGACAGAAATCGATGCCCTGTGACAAAGAGGAGACAGACATCATCAAGGAGGAAGCAGAGGAGGGAGCAAAATTTTAGCCGATGCCACTTGTGAAAGAAAATAAGAAAAATTTCTTCAAATTCTGGAATCCTGTGTCCAGTTTTGGGCTCCCAGTTCAAGAGAGACAGGGATCTACTGGAGAGCGTCCAACAGAGGCTGATGATCAAGGGACTTGAACATCTCTCCTGTGAAGAGAGACTGAGAGACCTGGGGCTGTTTAGTCTTAGAAGGAGACGGCTGAGAGGGGACCTTATTAACGTAGAGAAATATCTGAGGAGTGGGTGTCAAGAGGAAGGTGCCAGTCTCTTTTTGGTGGTGCCCAGCAATAGGACAAGGAATAATGGGTGTGAGCTAGAACAGAGGAGGTTCGGCCTCAACACGAGGAGAAACTTCTTTGCTGTGAGAGTAATGGAGCCCTGGCCCAGGCTGCCCAGAGAGGGTGTGGAGTCTCCTGCTCTGGAGACTTTCAAACCCACCTGGACGCGTTCCTGTGTGGCTGCTCTGGGTGACCCTGCTCTGGCAGGGGGGTTGGACTGGATGGTCTCTAGAGGTCCCTTCCAACCCCCAACATTCTACAATTCTATGATTCAGTGCCTTGTTTCAATATAGCCACAAACCCTGGAATTATTTTAAACCATGAGTCCACTTCAGTCTGCAAAACCGATTCCGATCCGATGAGGTAAAGCAAGGTGACAACGCTGGCACTGCACTGACATAAAAGCTGAAGCAAGCCTTACATTTTTGCCTTATAAAAAAAGCAATCTTTATGAAATATTCATTCAAATGAAACGGCAAAATGAAAGACAAAGCGGTGACACCGTTTAACCATAAGAAGTCCGCACATGAAAAGCGCCTTCTCTCTTTGGTTTTTGTGGCTATTTTGAAGCACACAGAGAGGATGGGATCACTTGGCAGTTCTCAACGGTCTCAGGGGAAACATCGAGCCAAACCAAGTCGCATCACCCTGGCAGGCAACGGGCACCTGTCAGCCTCCCTGAAAACTCCGCTTGCCGGCATCTCACACCAGACCTGACGGATGTTTTGCCAAAGAACGAAGCAAATCCAGTTACTTTTAAGAAAACAGGTGCCTTTGTCAATCTGATTCAGAGCAAGCTGGTCTGGAGGCGCTCACCTAGGAATGACAGCGGGCCTGAAAAACTGTATTAACTCTGGAGACATTCCCGTCACTAACAGACAGGGGTTGGAAGTTGGGATTTTCCCAGTAGGGGCACTGGATAGGAAGGGAAAAAGGACTGGGAGTCGCCCAGCCTGCTGTCCCCGGGGCAAGGAGAACCCATTTAAACCCCGGCAACGGCAAAAAATGCAAAGTGCTGTTTCCCTGAAGGGCAAAACAGCAAGGACTAGCACCAAATGGACTTGTTAAAGCTCGGTTTTACAATTCTGGCCGACCCGCTGCGCTCCTTACAATACCTCCAAGTGCTCCGAGACACGGACAGAGACATGGAGAGAAGGTAAATGGGAATATTTCAATGGAGGTGGGAAAGCAGCTGTAGCATTTGCTTATAAAACAAACAGCCTGCAAAAGGCTCTCTGCAGATGTTGGTAGGATTTGATTGGCAAACAATTTTCTAAAAATATCCCGCGTTTTTAATGGACAGCTGGTCAGTGGAGCAGTTAATATTCTGCTTTTCAATAAAGCAAGAAGTTTAGAAGCCCATGAAATCCCATTTATCTGCACAGAGCTATAGATTCCTGAATCACTGACTGGAAAAATAAGAGAGTTGCTTGATAGGTTGTAGTGGCCTACCAATAATGGACTTTAAATGGATACAAAAATGATTGACCTTTCCAACTTGTGACGCCACAGGCCTCTGAAAACCACGGTGAAAAATAGATTTCTTTTTTTTTTTCCCCTCAAAAGGAACAGTTAATGAAAAGGTATCAAAGCCTGTATAACATCCAAATTATAATTTGGATGCAAATCAAACAAGCAATTTAATTAAGAGCCTGCTAATTGGTACAACGCTCTTCGGCTGCAAATGCTTTCGTGTGAAAGAAGATTTTAGTCTCTTGGGTATTTATTTATACATTGCTCTGTTTACATTTTATCTTTGGTTTCTTATAAAGCCCTTGTAGCCGAGATTGCAGAACACCGACCAGGCTACATCCCAGAGCCTCCCAGGAAAGAAAGTGCCGTGACACCTTGCCTGATGCCACCAGCCACAAGCTCTAGGTCCTTCTAATCTAAGCACTCAATGCCCTCTTCAAAAGTAGTCTAGTGGGGGAAAAAATAAAGTAAAAAAAAAATAAATTCAGCTATACCGCTTTCTGACATTGATAAATAACTCTCTTGAAATGTGCCTGAAACCACCCTTTAAATTTCTAAGGCCTTTCAGATTTATTTCCACAAATAAAATCGACTATTATTATTTTTACTTATGGTGTGGCTGCCAATATCCAACCTACAGAGGGAGCTTAAAATATTTTTTCCACCTGCTCATCAACAAACGAGCGAAAAAATAAGAGGCAAAATTACATCCTCATCCCCCTGATCCAGGCATCATCCTGCATCAGAGTAAGTAATACACTACAGATACAGCCAGAGGAGCCTAGTCCTCAGTTCCTTTGACAGGAAAGAATATTTAACTTATCCTCCCCAAGTCCATCCCATTCTGTTTTCTAAGTCAGAGTCAAAACCCCATGTGGATGAGAGAGAAGGAGCTGCCCTTCTGCTCTCCTACCCCAAGCAGGCTGGTGGGGAAGGGGACACCCCCTTCTAAACGACAGTTTTAAATCACGGCACCATTTTGGATCATTTTTGCTCATCATTAAAGAAAACGGTTGTTCCTTGTAAAAGCCTGAGCTGCCAACGTGCTCCATGGACCCCAAGACCACTGCAGGCTTTAACGATAAATGTAAATGTGGTAGGTTCTCAGCTGGAGCAAAAGCCGCAGAGAAGCTCTTCCCGTTACGCCGACCAGGAATCAGCTTCAGCTCCCCGGCACCGCCAATGGGATGGCAGCTTCACCCCAAAAATAAAGCTGTGTTACATCAGAGAAGAGCAAAGCCTGCCCTATCCACCTGGGTAACAAAAGCCAAATCCACCAACGCCTCACCCGCTGTTATTTCCTTTAAACCATTCCTTTGTCAGGCTGTTAATCCCAATAAGCATGGGATCAATAGCTCGTTAAAGCATGTCCCTAATATTTAACTCTGCACACAATCCAAGGGAATTTGCATGTTTACAGGTAACGCTGATCAAACAAAGCAGAAAGGTCACTCCTCGTGTTTAAGCAAACTCGGGGAGCTTTTCTCCTCAATTATAAGAGCGTGAATGCGTAACCAGAAGATCTGCTCGGTGCCTTCTAAAGGGAACCTGGAAAAGAGCATCAGATGGCAATCAGAGAGAGCTCAGCTCCCACACCCCATCGCTCTGCGCGGACCTGCTTGCTGTAGGAGAGATCCCAGCAATCCCTTTTTTTTAAAAAAAAAAACCACCCACCGAACATTTCCTGCACGTTGTGTAAACCTTTCAATGAGCGCGTCTTTCCGACCTTCTCCCCAGCAATCGTGGAACCTGGACCGTTTTCCCGTCTCTAAGACCTAGCAGCTACTGGTTGCACAGCTTATGCTTTAATTTCCAGAGCAAATGGACCACAGATGCTGTGTCAATATAGACATGAGACAAATACAGGCGGTTGCCAGTTTGGGCTCTCGGCCAAGCGATGGAATCACCACTTGTGTTAACGTAAGCCCTCTGGCAATTCCTAACCCTGGCACTACCCCAGAGCCCTCCGACTTGACAAGTGGCTGTAGATTTTGATCGCAAATCTGGGGTCTTCTGGTCATGTCTCCTCGTTCCACTACGAAAAAACGCAGAGCAGCAAAACTGTATTTAGTATCGGGAGGAGAAAAAGAAAAGCAGTTTATTAAAGCTGGGAATATCGCTTCTTGCTGTTTGTCACAGAACGGGTATGCGGCTGTTCTCACTTCCCCGGCGATTCCCAGCGAAAACCTCCCAAACTGGACCTCTGAATGACCAGATGCCCGAAAGTATGGCCGCCAAGCTTCAACCCCGCTGAACAAAAATTGCTTCTAATGTGTTAACTGTCTGGAAGAGCCCCCAGCAGACGGGCAGGTCGGTGAGCCTCCAGCGGCTCTCGAGCAGAAGCGATCAATGGCGAGCTCATACGCTCAGAGGACCGAAATCAAATGTCATTATTTGTGAGGTTCTACTTGACTTCACATCCCCCTTGCAGAAAAGGCTTTATCGATCCCTTCACGTTGAGGAGAAGGGCAATCAGAGACACCGCAAACCCGTTGGCATTTTACATTAAAACAATGGGGTCTTCTGGCAGGCACCTCCACCGACTATTTAAAGACACAGGAGCTCTCGTGAAAAACCACTGAAGGCTACTAACAAGATACTAAGCTGCCAGCAGAAAGGTTGATGTTATCAGCCACTCTCCAGTGAACCAAAGGGCATTTTCCACATTTTTTTTCTTAATTGTTTTTTTTTTCCCCCCCTTCTTGTATCACTGCTCCTGGAGGGCACAAGAACTACTCACTGCTGGACAGTTGCTGTGGCAGGCAGAGAGAAAGAAATTTCTTTCTCCTGCTAGCTGATACTCCTGCTTCCTCCACATAGCATTAAATTAGGCAATTCCTAAAGGACTTGCTGGCTACTTAGATAAATCCATAGAGAATATCCAGTTTTCCCCTTTCAGACCTCTCCTTCCAAATAAGGGAGACGAAATGTGCCTCTCTCTTCAATCCAGTTCACAAAATGACTCTGAACAATGCACAGAATGCGTATTTTAGGAAAGGGAAGCTGTGCCACCCAGCAGCATGGCTGTGGGCACCAGCAGCAATAAAACAGAGACGCCGAGTTTGCACGCAGTATTTGTCACGGGCTCTGCAATCCAATTCAAATTTGGTAACGAACCAGCACGACTTGCAGGCTAAAAGGATGGATGATGAGAGCAACAAGACCAGCATTTTACAGACTTCCAGTAAAAGTCCTGCGTCTTGTGTCATAGAAGAGAGGGAGCTTCTCAGGTTTATCCTTAGTTCTTACTTCTGCCCCAACACACCACACGTGGCTGGTTTAATCACTGCTGTTTGCTGCAAGAAGAAAGGCGATTGAAGACGGTGGAAGAGCTTATTTGCCGACATCCACCAGCCCTAGAGTAACAGGGACTCAAGCCTTGTGCAGGGGAAAGATTTCTTTCCCTCTACCAAACTATTTAAAAATCTTTCCTCTTGAAAAATATATTTTTCAAAGTAAAGTTTCCTTTCATCTACCTTGGTCCCATTTATCATCTCTTAAATGTCAGAGATGTCAAACTATCTAAACAAGAGATGGAAAACAGATAAAGTTAAGACCCAAATAAGCAACCTAAGCAACCTACAGGAACAGCGTCCCACAGAATGCTTACTCTCACTTGTTCCCATTGAGGAATAAGTCTCTTTCAAGAGACGAACCACTCAAGAATGTAAGTTACCAGAGTAAATCAAGTTAATCCAGCAGATAAAACACCATAGAGAAAGACTATGAGAGTTTATGAGAGGAGTCGAGCTAGAAAAGAAAACGCTTGAGGGTTAAAAACCAAATCAACAAACAAAAAATAGGAAGGGCAGGACAGCGCCCTTCATCTTTGCAAAAGATGACAGAATTTTAACCCCAGGTCCCAAAGCAAAAGATGCAGATCAGTAAGGCTGGGAGTCCAAGACGACTGCAAACCTGCATCCTGCTCGTGCAAGATCCTTCCAGCGTAAATATTCCAAGCGCCACATGGAGAGAAACGTTCACATCCCCAGTCTGCTCTCCTCGGCTTTACTTTTCGTAAGCTGCTTCTCTCTGGTACATTTTTATTTGTGGATACATACTTTAATACTCAACTAACTCGCATCACATTCAAACGCATAGGTCTCCAGGTTAGAGGGCAAAATTGCACATGTTCTTTCTAGATAGTCCTGAAAGACGTGGTAGACCTGACCAAATCCAGGACGTGCACCCTTTTCACATTTTCCAGTATCACCACGAAAACGTGGTTCTGGCTGCTTTCATGGTATAATCTCATCTAAAAGTCAAAACAAAAACGCACCAAGCGCGGATTAAAAACAGTGCGTTTTCTGTATCAATGATTTCCCACACTGTCAATTAACAAGGGAATTCTGAAAGCGAAAGGAGGTTTGGCTAAAACGTGCCACGGATCTGTCAAAATAATGAGATAGTCAACTACCCATAAAACAAACCTCTCAAAAATTTGCAGACACCTGGCCAACTTCAGCTCCCTTTCGAACAGATGACATGCCAACCGGATACATTTGTTTATTCCAAGTCTGAGTTTGGACCCGCAGACACAAGAGAGCTACATATTTGAAAGTTTAATAAATCATCACACTGGATTCACAACAAGTTAAGGGCCCGGGCTAAAGATCATACAATTAGCAAGGTCTCGTTCGCTGAAGTTCTACTTGGATGGCAAATCAAACTCATCGAACAGCAAACCTGCCAACAGCCCAAATTCCGAATGCCACACACGCGCGTGTATTTAAATGCGATTTTCAAATATAATTAGCAAACAAATTGGCCTTTTTAGAACTGCAGGCCAACATCAACACAGCTGAGAACACCAGGCACTGAAAGGGGCGACTGTATCATAAGGTGAGATTTCAAAACTCCTAAACCCCAGGATTGGGAACGGTGGAACTGCTCTTCATTCCGCTTTCTTTCTATTTTTTAAACTTGCGAGGCTTGTAATTAATGGCTCGAGGGCACGGGGAGAATTGGAACCAATTTCAGCCCCAGCTTCCTCCGCGTGTTGTTAATGGCGAGGCTGTCCACTAATGCGCTCCAATTTTACCCACATCAACCACATGTGATACGAGCTGCGGGAAAGCAGGCGGATTTTTCAATCGTCTCTCCGACGTACGGCATAATTGCCGACTTTTATCCGACAGGAGTTAAACAAAGACTTAGAAAGAAATAAATATTCCTTAATTGCACAACTGCCACGGCTCACGGGAGGAGAGCCTCTGAAATGAGTAACTGGCCCCCATTATCATGGCTACAGACATACTCAGATGTGCACAAACAAGCTGACATCAATGCAGACGCTTATTTATTTCCCAGCTCGGGCTGTAAGTGTGCGTATCTGCTTATATTACAACAGAGAGCAATTACTCACATGTGGCATTATCTTCCAGGCACCTGGGCAAAGCTCACCTCTGAGCCCATACACACAAGCTCCGGGCGTCTCTCACACAGGGAAAAAGCTCCACGTCGGGACACGCGTGATTTTACTCGCGGTTTTATTTGCACCCTAGCCTAGACATTATCTCATTTTAGTTGTGTAAGAATTAGCGTCGAGGCAGAGCATGCGATGCATTTCTGGAGCCGACTCTCCTTCTCACTAACAGAAACTTCGACTCCTGGAGCGTTCCAGTCTTAAAAAGACAAACGCACGTATTTACAGCCCTGAATGTAAATGACTCCCTTGGAGCTGCCGTTTCCTTCTACCCCCCAGGACATCTGAATGAAAGAAACCAGGCACTTTTATATCCACAAATGTCATCAGCTCTTATTTCTGCACCTGCGATGCCTTGAGGACCCACCATAAGTTAAAAAAAAAATAAAATAAAACGACGTTAAAAAAAAAATAATCATACAAACATTCCCTCCCCAATACCAGCCTGCTGTCAAAATTGCTGAGAGCTGTGCCATAATGCATTTAGTTCATGTCCAAAGGTATAATCAGCAAGGCACGTGTGTGAACCTGCCATTCAAGACATGCCCCAGAGTTCTGTACCCAAGTCTGAGGCAAGAAAGATACACAAGAAAAATAATAGTGCTTAACATCCACTTGGGAGAAGATCAGCCAGGAAATTACAAAAGCCGTGCCTATTTGGCAAATTAAATGTGAAATACCTTGTACTGTGATACGGGCTCACAAAAGTGCTGATAATAGGTAAAACACATATTCTGTTTTCAACAACTGCTGTTCTTTCCCTTGTGCAGTTCCTACAGCTTTCCTTTGCCCTTTCAGATAAAAAAACCAACCAAACAAACCCAATGACACATCCAGCCCTGATGCAGGGATGTTCAGGGCAACAGGTCTTTTGTACCAGACATTGCGAGACACATGATGATTTTGGCATTGGACACCGAACGCCGTGAGGGCACACATGAAAGCTCAGAACTCCGCAGGGAAAGAAGCTTAATATTAAGGGGCATTAAGTGGTGATTAAAGGGAGAGCTGCTCACAACAGCTCAAGACTTTCACTCATTCTCCTCTCTGGTTTTGGCAGAGGGGTGCTGTGACACTCAGATTTTGCAGCAGACCTGGGAGCTCTTGCAGACGCTGTGAATAAAAGGCTGGCTTGCACTTGCACGGCGATTTAAAACTCTGCTTGAGAGGGTTATTCTGCACTGCTTCCAAACGTTCTTTTCCCCCAGGAGAACTGTCTTGGGTTACAATATGTAACCAAAAATGTGTAATTCTATTTTCATCTGTTGAAACCAGTTGGAAGATATTTTCTCTTCCTGTAGCTCCAGGGGCAGGTGCTTTCTGTTAATGGGTTATCATGGGTTAATGATGGGGGAAATCGGTGGCAGCCGCCCCCTAGCCCGCCCGAACTTCGGCCCTTAGGGGGTGGG
>NW_009713367.1:4584-21155 GCF_000703405.1 Apaloderma vittatum | reverse complement strand
GGCTGTGGTGTAGTGGTTAGGTGTGCTGGGATGAAGGTTGGACTAGATGATCTTCAGAGGTCCCTTCCAACCCCTGACATTCTGTGATTCTGTGACTTTTTTCCCAAAGCTAGGTCGTAATCTGACTCTGTTGGAGGTTCTGGGATTATTTGTTTCTCGTTGTTCTTTTTCTCTGTATCATTACCTTTGTAGTTTGCAATATTCTCAGTAAAGAACTGGCATTCCTATTCCCATATCTTTGTCTGAAGGCCCCATAATTTCAAAAGTACAGCAATTTGGAGGTGTGGTGGGCGTTTTACATTCCCCATTCCACGGAAGGCTTTCCCCTGTCTTCTAAACCTAGACAAGAACGAATGAGACCAAAGCAGAGGTCAGTGCCCTGCGTTACCTTGCCGTACTCCTCCCAGGAGTTGCTCCAGGTCCAGTAGTGAGCCTTGTAAAGCCCGACTCTCACCGCCATCATCTCGTCACCACGGTAATAGAACACGGGCCTGAGGAGGAGAGCAGAGCTGCATGAGAAACGCCAACGCGGCCAGGCCGGGCAGACAGCGCCGCGGCAGCCTGGCTGATAAGGGAGACAAACACTTGAACGGCGTCTGACTTCCGATTCGGCTATCAGTCAGAAACAGGCTGCCTCCTAATAGTCTCCGCTGCAAGGTTTTCAATTAACACTTTTTTTTTATTTATTTTTTTTTTAAAGCGTTCATCAAGTCGAGAGCTCGCAGGGCGCAAGAATGAAACATTATACAGCTCGGCTGCCAGGGATTGTTAATCCTTGAACTACCAGACCCTGTTATTTCCTACAGAGCGTGTGGATTTACACGCCAAACGTCTCAGAAGTGGGGTGAGAGCGAGAGAACCGGGGACGTGCAGGCTGCTGGGATGCTTCGCCTCATCTTTACAGCGGCACCAAGCGAAGCACCGTTAGTGTCACACAGGCGGGGTGGCCGGGGAGGACACCAGATGCTGGATGACATCTCAGAAAAACTCCATATGGAAAAACCTGGCAGCCAGACACGTTTTATTTTTAACCCCTGTCCGTTTTCTTGCCCACAAATCTCCCTTTGCAGTATCTAAACATACCACCAAGAACTGCAATTTTTTTCCCCGGAGGTTTTCCTGATTTAAAAAATACATTGGAGAGACACACCTTGATCGAAGAATTTGGTCTGCACCCCTGTGCACACACGACCCTCTCCCCAGACACCCCAGCAACGCTCCTCTCGCTCTCCCCAGTAACACATTCTTGTTTTTTGAGGGAATGGCGCAAAATTTTAGTGAAAAGGACCATGTGCGGGAGAGAGAGGTTTGATTTGTTGGTGCAAGTGATCACAGAAGGACACCAGACTCGAGTCAGCTCTTCTCCCCCGTTGTTTCTGGGCGAGAGGGTGAAGCTGTTTTTTTCTGGGGTACATACAGCTTTCAGAGATGTCACCCAGCAAAGCCTACCCGCTCCCGGTGATGCCACCTGGAATAAGTAGACCCTAAATGCAAGGTAAGATTAAAATATCCAAGTCTGAATGATAGGAGTGGCCTTAGATCTCTTCTATTTTAAAAGCTTAGCCTCCCCACAGGTTCCTTGCACAAACAACAACCCCTTCTCCTTTGCCACCACACCTGAAACACGGTGAAATAAAGGCAGCTTGAGCTTGTCGAAGCCCTGAACCTGATCTCAACCCGTTCCATTAAGAAAAGCCCAAACAAATACACCCGAAAGGCCACCAGCCTCCTTTTGCCTTGCCATAAACAGTCAATATCTGACCACCTACTACGTGTCCCTTTGATTGAAGGTGTGGGAGTTAGCTTTTGGGTTTTTTTTTTATTTTTTAAATAACATTTTCCACCTTTGAGAGAGGATTACAGCTCATACTCAAAATTCTGCTATTAGAAATTTCTTTCGTCCTCATTCACTTTTTCCTTTTTATACTCGAAAGAACACAATAACTGCACCTCCTGGAAGGTTTCGGGGGGTTGTGAAAACTGTGACAGGTCTGGGACAAAAAAAAAAAAAGAAGGAAAAAAAAAAAGAAGAAAAAAAAGACTTGAGTGACTGCGATTGTAACAAACAGCACCAGTTCCAAGGGGTTGGTGACTGCAGCGAAATTCTTTTTTAAAACAACACAGAAGCTTTACCAACTTGCAGAAGTAAAGATGGAACAGCCTGGGTTTGAGCAACCTGTGCCTCACGTCGGCCGCTGGCTGAGCTCTCAGGTAACGCTGCACACACACTTCTTGCGTTAAAGGGCATCCAAAAAGAGTTTTACAGAACAAAGCCTTACGTCTAACACAGAAAAGAAGTCAAATATGTCTTCCATGCGTATGCTTCCTCACCGTCTCAAAGAGGACAAAGATGTTTGTATTCAGATTTCCCAGGCTGCCAAATTATTCCCCAATCAAAATCACAACTACGAGACCTCTCTTGACCTCCAACCCTTCCAGCGCGAGAGCCAAGGATATTTGCTGTCAGATCTTAGCGCCTGCACCCAACAGCTGACAGCACTCCCCTGTGCCCCTAAAGATACCGGCTCTTTAACCCAATCTAGTATTTCAAAAACATGCCCAGAAACAGGACCTTGGGAGGTGATAAATAATGTATTCTCCCCTACCCAGGCTACAGTTCTCAGGCTTTTATCTCCCCCCTTGCCATATGTTGTTCCAAGGATCCCTACTAACCCCCTGACATTTTCATCTGTCCCCAGACTCCGTTGTGTGGCAACATGCCACATGTCGGGAAATCCCACCTCCGCGCGCTCCGCCCGAGAATTAGCTCTGGCGCTGCCTCGCTTCACTGAGCAGGAGCGGAGGACGCATCAATCCGGTTTGTAAAATATTTCTGCCAAACTCGATGGGAAAATTAAAAAAAAAACAACCATCTATAACCCAAAATTCGGCATCGCTTCTGTTTGGAGCTCTGGGCTCATAACTAACCTGTCAATTAGCTTGCCCTGCAGCATGGCAGGTAAAAGGTCGATGCCGTCAATCTGTCTGTCACTGGGAGCCTGCAGTCCCGCCAGGGAGAGGCTGGTGGTGAAGAGATCCATCACGTTGCCCAGCTGATGACTGACCTGAAAAAAAAAAGGAAAAAAAAAAAAAAAATCAAACAGAAAAGCGTTTGCAAAAAAAAAGGCCTTTAGCGAAAGGCAGAAAGACACAGGCTGGTTTTCGCCAGAGCACAAGGGTTGCTTCCTGAAGCTCCTTCTCTGCTAAACATCTTTTGAGAAAATCTCTCTTTACGGTGCTGCAGTCACCAGCAAACCTCCTGTTGAAATCATAAAGCAAAGATGATCCATAATTCTCCACTTCCAGGGAGCATTTGCATTGTGACGATTTTTTTTTTCCATTTTCCCCTCTTTTCTTCTCCCTTCTCTCCATGTATCCGCTTTACAGGAGCGTGTTTTCACCGAGTTCCACTTAATTCAGTGCCTTTCAAGTCATTTGCGGGTTGAAAAATCAGCACTTAAACCAAAAAGTCCTTGATTTGTTCCCTCTGCAGGTCATCTCTGGAGTCCAGAATACCCTGAGAGAGTTCCCAGAAAGCACAGGGATAGATGGATAATAACAGAAAGAGCCTGATGACTTCATCTGCAAACCATTTCCAACAATTCAAGAATGGTAAAGTTGTGGTATTTTTAGTATAAATTTTAATAAGGGAGAAAAACATCTGGCTTTGGCACCACTGGAGATGTGCAAGCTTCCCCCTCCTTCCTTTTTTTTTTTTTCCCCCCGTTTTTTTTCTTAATTGGAAGTCATACTTATCTCTCTGGTCTTAATTATTTATATTTTAAAAACCTAAAAAGACTGTTCTGACTGATTCTTTCCGAATCTTTGCTCCCACCCTGCCTGTGGCACACTCCAGTTATCTGCTGCAGGACGTTTAATTAGCCAGCGACACGCTAAACTGAAGCAGACACATTCAAACCAAGAGCAAGACTGTTTTGCACCACGATGCGACACGGAAAAAAAAGCCTTTTCAGCCGCACCACTTGTTCAGAAAGAAGCAGCCATCTGATATGAGCCCACATCTGTAAGTAAAGAAGCACTTTTTGAGCGACATCCAAATCCTGTCCCGTGTGAACATTACGATGCTGGGACTATCAAAGACTTTTTATCTCTGAATCTTCCTTCCACGCACAAACAGACCCTCAGCCCACAAGCTGACACTAATTATTTAAATACGACAACAAATGATAACCTGATAAATGAATTCTTGTGAGAAGCTGGCTCTGGAGAAAAAGAAAAACTACAGGGGAAAATGCTATTTTTTGCTGGGATGCTAAGCCTTTTATTAAGAGGCTGAGAAGAATGAACAAGTTTGGGGTTTTTTTTAAAAAGAATCTGGAGAAAGCAATGTGCAGGGGACTAATTACAAGTTTAACAATATAATATCACAGTAGTTCTGAATTTTAATGGCTTTCATTCACCAAAAGGTGTTAGCAGGAACACATAGTATTAAAGCTGCACGCGAGAACACTTCCTACAGCTCTTCAGAAGGAATCAAAGTGCAAAGCTCTAAGCACAAGAGGAAGCCTGACCGTGGAAATCCTTGCCCAGGAAAGCAGTTGAATCAGTTGACCAAGATCAATAGGTCTGGCAGAAGGTCTCGGGCATTTGAGGTTAAGCCTGAACGAGTTTGTGGCTCAGCCTGTCCCCGCAGGCAGCGACAAACAGAGATGGACCCACCAATCCCTCGCCAAAAGCAGATGGACACACCAAGTTCCCTCTCTCTGCGTGGAGAAAAGGGTGGGGATCTTCTGACACGCAGCTGCGGGGAAGGAACCGGATTTGAGCCCTGAGATGGGGGGATCTTGGAGGTCTGTTCTAACTTTAATGATTTTACGAACCCCGCTTCTTGCTCTCCCCGGGGCCACTTGGCAAACAGGATCAGCTGCGGGATGGTGCTGCGTGCCGGCCCCTCGCAGAGGCTCTCCTCGTGTGTGCACTCCGAAAGGACAAAATCCCCCCCAAAAAAAACCTCACCTCAAGCCATCAGCTTGAGAACCACTGGTGCGGGGAACGCCGCGCTCCGTCCGAAGTCAAAGGGGATTACGAGCGCTGAGCACCTCAGCGAAGACGCTCAGTCCCTCGGAGGCTCATCTGCCGGCTAATTCACCCCAGGCGCGCCTCGGGAGAGCTGCGGGGTCAGCAGAACACCGTACGCAGAGCTCGAAATCTAATAACGAGGAGATGTGGCACCCGCCTTGCTCCCTGACAACCGCTCCGGCAGGAGCAGGCGGGCAAGCGGGCGCTTGAGACTTTGGGTTTTTTGCAATTAGACCTCTCACCGTTTCTAAGGCAAATCCGAAAGTCACTTTTCCTCGTCATCGCTCCGCTCCCTCGCCTCAATCTTTCGATAACAGGCAGCAAGAGGCAATCGGTGACCCCAGCCTCGTGCCTCTAATATCACCTGATTTATACGACGTGTTGTGACAATCCTGTGGGGCCACCATGGTCTTCTTGTACCGGCCCTTATTAACCATAACCAGATGTAGATGACTCTCTTTAATCATCCCATTACGTTCCTGGTCTCACACAACATTTTTCCATGAAGCAGAGAAAACTTCTTAAGGAAATTAAATGCCCATGCCACAGCCACTTGGATTTATCTGTGCTCTGCAGCACCGCATTGAAGAAGGAGGAAGGGGGGAAAAAAAAAAAAAAGGTTAATATTCATATAAAACTTTGAAGTATTTTCAGAGAAAAATAAAAAAAATTACCATTTTCTCCTGTCAACAGTGCTCTTTCATTCTAGTTGCCTTTCCCATTTCTGGTTGGTTTTTTTTTTTTTTTGGAAAGAAAAAGAAAAATCCAGAGAGGGCAACAGCCCAGCGAAAATAAATAATATATAAAAAAGAGTGAGATCAGATATTGCTCGTATCAGTGAGAAACAGCCGGTATTACGCACGTAAGAACGGATTTTTCCCCCCGCTCCTTCCTCCCCCTTCTTTTTAATAAACTCTCAGTATACACATAACGTCTTTAAGAAAATGAAATCCTTTTGCTGTGGGCCACGTCGCTAGAAGAAATAGTCACCACTGCTGTTATCAGCGCTTTCAAGCTTTAACTCTGAATCAAAGGCGACAATTAATAAAGTCGCCCCCGCCAGGAATGGAAAGGAGGAAAGCTAAATATTTGAAACTGGGTGAACAAATGTCAGGGTGTTTTTAAATAAAATCCTTTTACAGTTATCACAGCGAGCAGACCTGATATCCCTGTCTAATTCAATTTCAATTTGCGCCCCATGGGAGATAGCGAAGAAAAGGTTGCAATGCTGTCTTTGGCTTGATATGTTCTTTTCTCCTTCAGGAAGCAGGCACGAGAGAGGAAGGGGAGGAGGGTGAGGGAACAGAAGAGGAGGATTCAAATACCAACAGAATATGATGCTTTTTTTTTTTGCTTTTTGCTTTTTTTTTTTTTTTCCTCTCCTCTCCAGCTGGATCCTTCCAGAAGGCAGATGTGATGAGAGGAATGTTGAAATGCTGATTTGTTGTGAATTCACCTGGAAAACGTAACCGAGGAGGAAACTGCAGAAAGGCTGTTTGTGTGAGAATAAATATTCCTGATGGGGGACCAGAATTAACGGAATGTTGATGCTCAGAGCAGCACACGCTCCCGAGGCATCCCTCTCCCCCAGAAAGCTGCAAATCAGCCAAATGTACCGATAATTCCAACCTCTATCGATACCCTGACAATCCTGTCACCTAACTTCTCGTGTCTAAACAAAAAGGCACTCTTTTACTTCAGTAAACGAACATACCCTTTGATGGAAACAAAAAAACCCCACCCCACGGACCTATAAGCTTATTAATAAACTGCCAGATCCCACCAGCAGAATGAGCCGGAGAATCAGACAATCCTAGAACGGCCTGGGTTGGAAGTGACCTTAGAGACCATCTAATGCAACCCCCTGCCACGGGCAGAGATGCCTCTCAACCAGCCCAGGTTACTAGACCAGGCTGGACAATCCCAGCTCCCTCAGCCTGTCCTCGTAGCAGAGCTGCTTCAGCCCCTGGATCATCTTTGTGGCCTCCTCTGAGCTCATTCCAACAGATCCACGTCCCTCTTAGGGTGGGGACACCAGAGACATAGTCTTCTTTTTCTGGCTGCAGTTGTGCCAGCTGAAATGATCCCCAAAACGTCTCACGCCTGGAAAGGAGCAGCCTTTGCCTTGGGAGCCAGCCCAGCGCAGGAAGGAGGAGCTGACCCTTCAGTTTTTGCGCTTGGCACTCCTGAGAAGCTTGTTGTTTCCACCCTGGTTCGGGGCTCCCGAGACTTTGGGGCCTTCAACTCTTTTGAAAAGAAAGAGCAATGAGAGGCTTTGAAGTGCTCTCCCCACATCTTAGAGATTCTTGGGCTACACAGGACTTAGGCTGACTAGTTTAAACTCACAGTCAAGATGATGATGAAGATAAAGACTCCATAAGATATGAAGAAGAAGCCCAAAATGCAGTAGCAAACACGTGTCTCTTCACTTACTACATCAGTGAAAGAGGCAATTAGAACGCAGTAACTACAGGTCAGCGCAGCGTGAGCTGTGTTACACAGAAGCGATGCCAAACCTCTCACCTGCGGTCAGTGCTGCTGCGGGTACCAGCGCTGGAGCCTCGGCGGCAAGAACACAAGTGGAAAAGACAGATAAGTAGCTATTTACGTATTTACGTATCAGTCGTGTCATCTGGGGGTCTAACCCAGAGCAAGGCAGCACATCCCGGCGACAGGGTTCAGAACGGGCTTCTCGAGGCACCTGAGCGAAGTCCAAGAGGACATTTGGGAGCGTAACACCTGCTCGTGCAGACACTCGGCAGGCAGCACCGCGGGTCTGAGCCCAGGACGGGAAGGATTTCAAGTTAAGCACGTGCTTATGTGCCCAAGGTGACAGCAGCAATGGTGGAGGAGGGGATTTTGGGGCTCGTACCTGCCCTGGTAAGCCTTAAGCAAACTCTTCAGCTTGCTGAGCAGGCACGGGCTCATGACAGCACGGCGTCAGTCAGCCCATTCACCTATGCAAATACGGTAACTCCACACAGGAATGACTTTTCACAGGAATTCAAACGGCAGGAATGACCTTTCACAGGAATGCAACCAGCAGGAAGCCATGCACCACACCAGGCTGCCCAGAACGTTCTGCCCCGCCGAGAGCTTCAGCGCCACGCGACGCGCAAAAGGCTACCTGGGAAGGGTGCAGCAGCAAGCATAAAGCAGGCGCAGTGATTTCGCTGCTCATGTTCTTAATTATCCTTGGAGTTACTACAACGGAAAGAATTTCTGAATTTGGTATTTACTTGTCCCCATTTATAACGCGTGTTTACTTTTAGCACATTATTTAGTTTGGACAGGGAAAACAAAACAGTCCGCTTCAGTTTCATGTTCTCATGTGCTAGCCCAAGGCTGTTGTACTTGGCTTGTAAAGGCTTTATGGAAATGTTTAAATTTAAACAAAAAGACTGTTTTCATTTCAAATTAAAAAAATAATAAAACATCCCTAGTAGGTTTTGTGAACTCTAAAAATGATGAAACTGAGCTACCCTCCTGCCCTCAGCGGCAGATCTAAGCTATCTGAGGGCTTCCTCCTAAATGTAAATGATAAATTATCATTAACCTGACTCAATTAAACCACCAAAAAGGAATGCAACCTCGAAATAAATGTTTTATTTATGAATAGTTTGCAGTCTTAAGCACAGTGCCCCGTTAATGAAGCATCACTTTCTTCAGGGATGAGAGATGCTCGCAAAGGGGAAGGTATCTGTATTATTTACCGTGAACCCTGCCTGCAGAAGAATTGATTGCATCCTTCTTTAATGAGAACTGGGACAAGAGAGGCTGGCAGTGCCACTGGAGGATTATTTTGAACTGATCCTATGTGAATTTGTGTACAGGCAGGGAAGAGCAGCAGCCTGGTATCTAGATGTCCCTGAGTGGAACTTTCATCAAACACCAAAGCGAGAGCTGTGAGGGTCAAATCGTTTGATACTTCAGGGCATAGAGAGCACGTGTGGGCAGCACACTCCTGCTCTAGACCCGGCCGCACGTTAGCTTTCACTCTCCGATTTGTTCAACCGTGTAACCCACTAAAAATACCACGGTCCAAAAGAGCAGAGGTTTTAAACAGAGCAGGAAGACAGACTAGAAAACTCAGTGCTCATAGAAGTGTCGATCGCAGAGGGTCCAGATGCAAATTTGCACTAACGAACAAGCACAGCGTTGTTCTCCAGGGGCAGGGTTCAGCTCCTCGTTTAGACACGTTGAACTGACACGTCAGGCACGTTACAAGTCTGATGCAAAGCCCCCCCGAAACCCAGCAAGAACCACTCCGTTCACGTCACGTCACTTCCAGAGCGATCAGAATCGTTCAAAGCAGGTACTCACCCCTCCTGCAGGGATATGTCCAGGCCACCAAGCAATAGCTGGCTCTCTCATGCCACCTTCAAAGGTGGTTTGTTTGCCACACAGAAAAGGACCGTTGCTTCCTCCTAGAGAAACAGGAAAGAAGCCATAAAAAACAGTTTAAAAAGCATATTTCAAAGGGACACTGTCAGTTAGGAAATTTTTGAGGCTGTTTCTAAATGAACTTTCACTTCTGCATGAATGCTTCTTCAAATCACATGTCCAGAGTTGGTTGGTCTCTTTGTTTGTTGTGGTTTGTGGGTTATTGTTTTTAATATTCCTTTCTGATGAAATTTCAGGAGTGTCTCCTCAGCACAAGGAGAAAGTGACATTTAAACACAAACAAAGAAAAAAACCCAACCAACCAACCCCCTAAGAAACAGAAAATATTTTACTGGCATTCTCCCTCCCTTCAAGGATGTTAACTGCTGTTTGTAACTAAAAGCAATATGACACTTTCAAGGAGGAATAGTATTTTTTTCATAATCCATTTAAAGTATCAGAGTAGTATTAATTAGATGCAGATGCAAGTGTGAGAAAAATAATCACGCATTCCCTGAATATTCACTCTCGGAGACAGCAAGTGCTTTGCAGGAACGTCTGGGTTTTTAACCCAACCTTGTAGCTGAAGCTTGCTGAGGAACAAAGAGGGAGGTCTCGTGACTGATTCCAGGTCATGCAAAGTCAAACACAGTAGCTCAGCTGAAATCAGAACTCAGGATACTCCCTGGGCTGTGGTGCAATAACCACGAGACAGCCGGCCTCCACACAGAAGAGAGTGGGTTATAAAATCAATTTCCAATGACTCCGAGAGAAAGAATCATTTAAACACAAGGCAACTTCTTGATATTTTTCACGAGAGCTGAAGAAGGCGGGACTCTTGAACTCTCTGTAATTACTAATAAAGCTCAAATATGCATTTGGCAGATGGAGAGTAAACACGCTGCTCCGTTACTGTGCCTGGTCCTAAACAAATTAAAAATATTCCCCTCCTGCCCTGATAGTGAAGCACAAAATGGAAAGGCACGCAGGTGAACAGCCACACTGGGTTAGGTCAAAAAGTCGATTTAGCCAAGGCTACCTCCTCCAAAGTGACCAGAAATAATGAACATAAGTCGACTCTAAACATAAATGCTCTACATTTTAAGGCTTCTCCTAACCACATTATAGAAAAACCCAGGTACAGGTGGTTTTCTCCACCAACCATAGAGATTTAAGCCTTGATTTCACAATTCCAGTGCAGGTTTGTTCATGTGAGGCTCACCTTGTTTAGGAGCTGAAATGAGAGCAGCCCCATTATCAGAGGTGAAAAACACAAAAGTGTTCTCACTGATGCCCAGCTTCCGAAGGTGGCTGAGGATTTTTCCAACGCTGTCATCGATTTCTCGCACAGCATCCCCGTATCTGAGGCAAAAGTAGATGCAAAACATTATAAAAGCAGCAGAAGAGAAAGCGTGTCGAACAGCAGAACGCGTTGCAATCAGTCACAATGCTTTTAGGGGGACGCCAGTTATACCTGGGCTAAGAAATACTTCTCCTACGCATCAGGTACTGTAATAAAGTTTTCCACCATCACTGTCAAAACCCATATCTACGTGCAGAGAGCAACCTGACTTGGGTATTAAGGTCAGAATTTGTTGGGATGTAAGCCACTCTTGGACAGAGACCAGCAACCGATATAAATTTAGCTGTAAAATTCTCCAATGTAGGCAAAACCACTCCACCATAACATAGTTTTGCTGGTTTGAAGCCGCACTCTCAAAAGCAAGGCTCACGAGATCTACAGAGCTCTTCGCATCCTGCAAATTGCGTTTTTCCTGCATGCTCTTCTACTTGCTGGTCTGATTTAGAGGCTTTTAAAAGGGGCACTAATCATACGAAAGCCTTCCAAAAAATTATCTGTGCCACGTACAGCACTTCATTACTCATTACAACTGGCAAAGGAGCTTAGACTCCCCCTTCTCCCCCATTTGAGTCACGTGGTCTCCATTTCAGATCACAGCAAAATTATTAAAGAACAATCCAAGCAGGCTCTTTCACTAATTAACACATTTCAGCACAGATATACACTTTTGAGAAATAACTGGTGTACACGGATCTAATAAACATTGCTTAGGTTTTTTTTGGTTTCTACAGCATGAGGTATTAATCAAGAAAACCCCAAAGCCAAGACTTACAGTCCTCTCTGACTAGTGCCCAGGAACTGGTTGGAGGCATAAACAGGAGCGTGGGTAGCATCTATCGCCCAGTATAAAAAGAATGGCTGCTGGCTGGCCTGCTGCTTGCTAATAAAATCGAGAGCTTCCTGTAAACAACAATAAAAAGGAATTGAACGGAATCATCCTCTGCCATCTAAATCTCTCCAGAAAAAGAAACATCCAGCCACTGCGGCTCAGAAACCTGCACTAAAATAGACAGTACCTGCAGGTAGATCTGAGTCAAGTTGGCTTCACCCGTCTTCAGATCGATTTTGAAATCTTCGTAATATCTTAAGAAAAAATGAATCAGGGAGGAAAAAGAAAATCAATTCTAAGGAATATACAACATAAAAAAGCTTTTTTCCCCCCCTACTACTTACGGCGTAAGTAGATGACGAGCAGGTCACAGCTGCTACTCAGCAAACTCTCTTCAGATATTAAAAAGAATGTTACCATATTTTTTCTTATGGGAAAAAGCAGTGAAAGAGCCAGATTCAAATTAATAACAAACCGCAAGTTCTGGACAAACCTGAGCCACCAACCTTTCCCTGTTAAGCTATTAGAACAGGGGTAGTAGCTTAGAGGTCTCACATCACTCTTCCTTCAAGAGCGAGCTGTTTGAAATGCGAGCAAAATTCTACACAATCACTTCCAGGGAGATCGAGCAAGCCTGGAATCAGAACTTGGGTTTCTTTGAGAATGTGACGTTAGAAATATCTTTAGACGCCAATTAAGCAAGAAGAAAGGCAGGGGACAGTTCTGAGGAGAATAACAGCAAGTGGAATAAGATGCCACCCGACTCAAAAGCGAACAGAGAGGAGCGGCACAGACCGCAGGCCTGGAGCATGGGATGGTGTTACGCAAACAGACAAAAGGTTATTACAAACAGGAAGAGAAGGAATAAAGAGGTCTTTCAGTCCAGAGTAGAACCAGCTTGCAAGAGAAATAGCAGAGTGAAATCACCACAGGAAGCCTTTAGGGCACAGAGGGACAAGCAAACATCTCTGGGAAGGAGGCACCCCAGAGCAGTCCCACCCCTAGGTGCTCCACACGGAACTTGGAGGTTGGCCTTTGTCCTCAGACCTTTATTAATCTTCAGAATCAAACATCTAGCTTCATATCTAATGAACTTCAACTTTAAATTCAGATGATAAGGTAGAGATGAGGAGGACGGGACTCCTCACAAAAGGTGGCTTAGGAGTTTAGAATAAAGCTCAGTAGTCAGCTACCACGCCTGGTCTCTGAGGGGCATCAATACCAGAGAAGTAGGTCTGTATTGAATCAGCTTTAACTGAAAAAGTCAGAGTGCCACCATCACAGCTGAGAAGCAACAGGCACTGCCCAGGCGACAGCACTCGAGTACCCTTCGCTGCCAGCACTGCTTTTTCCCGTCAGAAGGACTGCCCTTGCTTCCTCTCCTAGATGTCAAATTCCTTCTTGCTGGTTAATCCATACCTTCCTGTTCCTGCCTGCTTTGTGCATTCTCCTACAAGTCTGTCTTAGTTCCGAGGCTGGATGTTGGCCACCACCAGAGGAGAGGGAAGGTCCTGTTCGAAAGTACTAGGGCAAAGCAAGTGATGAGGTCCTGGCACGGGATGTTGTGGAGTCCACAAATATGAAAGCGTTTAGAAAAGAGACAAGACCAGCTCATAGAAGTTAAGTCGGTGGCTACTGAACATCTGGACACAAGCTTCAGTTTAGGAAAGTGGAGAGCCATAAGAGAGGAACCTCTCCACATATCTGTTTTCTATAAGCATTTACCACCAGCACTCATTACAGAGTGTGATGGATTAAACGGGCCTGACCCAGAAGAGCTGTTCACGCGTTTCATGACTTTTCACAAGCACCTTTTTCTGCACCAATTTATTGCTCAAGTATGGGACACTCTGTAGGAAGCTTACTACTCTGTAGTAAGCATCTCAGATCATACATGGGGTATGAGACGCTTGAGAAGTCCTCAACATGGGGTGCAGCACCTGTAGATTGCTGCCCATCCAGCTGAGCCTGTGACTCTGAGTCTGAAGTACCTGCTGGTTTTGTCATCCATTTTCCACTGAAGTGGGTTTGCTACGCTAGAGTTTACCTTCCAGCACTGTTATGCCAGCAGGGAAAGCAAAGAAAACAGCGTTACCGGGTGAGTAGCTGAATTACCTGCCGATCATTTCCCAGTCCCTATACACAGGGATATTGGGGAGCGCTCTGTTATCAAAAGGTCCAAAATGGCAGTTGGGGGATCCAAACCATTCATCAAACCCGTGCTTCAGCGGGTGGAACTGGGGCCTGTGACCCAGATGCCTCGGAACAAAAGAAACAGATGAGCTGAAATTCTGCTGCAAAGAAGCAAATAAAAAAAAAATCTCATCAGAACGGCATGCGAGAAAACAACCTTTGCCTAAGAAGAAAAACTCCAAGCATTTTAATCAAATAAACGGCTGCAGGGAATTGACTTGCTCTTTCTCATACTTGTGGCAAACGCAGCCATGCAGACTCACTCCATTTTAGTCTCCTGTCCAGTCTTTGGTTTCCATTATTTCCTTCCATTGGTGTCTCCTCTCACGCTGTCCCGATGATCTGTACTCATGGACTACACTGCCCAAAGCCACTGCAAAGTCACGCATAATGTTTTACTTGAGGATTCTGATCTACGAGAAGCCACTTTTATACCACTAAGCTGTAAAAATATGAGGCAAAGCTCATGAAATGCACCATTATTTCTGCATTTCCTTTACGGAGTATTCACGCTGGCAAAATGGTACGGAGAGACCCGAGTGCAAATGAGGATGAGTTCTTTACGTGCACACATGAGCATAAAACACGTTCAGCTACTCCTGATGACAGCTCCATTCTACCACGCCGCTTGAAAATTCTCCATCCTTAACTTCGAGATGAAGTTCCTCTCTAATCTCCAGCTCCCATACTGCAAATTCTATTTTTTCTTCATTTATACTATCTGGAAGAGAGAGAATGTCCATCCTCTTCCAGTCTCTAAAGAAGATCTTTGTAGCTAAACGTTTATTTAAGCATTCCAGCTTCCACTCACAAGCCTGCAGCTGCAACCGGTCCTTTCTGTGCCATCATCCTCTGCACACTTTCTGAACTTAGGGGGCATAAAATACGTTACCTGAAGTAAAATGGCCCACGGTGTTATTCTAAGCTACTCCAAAACGAGTTATAGCAGAAAATGATCATCATTCCACCTATGATCATCTCTCAGTGATGTAATTAAAACTGCAAGTCTGACCTGCAGGATTCTACCCTTTCCTAATTTATATACATGATAACACAAAGCTATTCCTGGCTGTTTCTACAACATGGGATGTGAAAAAATACTTTATTCTAAGAAAGCCCTACAAGAACTTACAGAAGAGACTTGCAAAAGGTATTGAACAATTACTGAGATGCATATTATTCTCTCCCTCTCACAACACACACATACAAAAAAGACAGATATTTAGTGAAATGCAACAAATCCTAAACCAGTCATGGAAATTACTTGACTTGCAAATCTATAATTAAACATATAAACTCAGTGCCACCAGGACACCCTGAAAAGTTCTTAGAAAGGATGTTGCAAGGATATTAGCTCAGTGGGTTGCAGCGTGGTGCTGATAATATCAAGGTCACGGGTTCGATCCCCGTTCGGTCCCCATGTGCTGCCTGATCCAGTTGAGGCGTCCCTGCCCGTGACAGGGAGGTTGGATTAAATGATCTCTAAGGTCCCTTCCAGCCTAGGCCATTCTATGATTCTATGCTATGAAATTTGCCCAGGAAATGCAGAAGTCTCTAAAAGCCCTGAAATTCCATGCATGGCTAGGACGAGACTCCGATTGAACTACTGTCCTGTGCATTTCTTTACCCATTTCTGGAAAGCAAAGGGCGTGCACAAAAATTAGAGACTGTTGCTGGGCAGAATTGTTCTCTAGTCCCGTCCAGGACAACAGTCCTTGGGTGCACGACAACAGCACGCCCCACATTTGGATTTAGTCTCTTCTTGCCAGCAGCTGCAGGCCCTTCCAGATTCACCGTTTTCCAAATAACTGCCTGGAACCAATCTGTATTTGCATTGTTTATTTCTTTTTTTTTCCCTGGGTGTATGAATTTACATTTATTAGCGCTGAACTGCATCTTATTGCATTCAGCCCACTGAGCCGGTTCTTCACGGCCACTCTGCTGTTCGGATTCATGGTAATAAATAATTCACCCTCTTAGGTTAGTTTGTTTTCTTGCCAATTTGCAGCAGCACCGGTAAACCCGACCACAACTCAAACTCACTCTTCTCTAACTTGTTAACGAAACTGCTAAATAAATTGTATCCCATTATTTTCTTAAACAGTAGCCCCCTGATGCCGCTCCTGTCCGAAGACTCTTCATTAACAATTACTCTGTTAACCAAGCAGTACTCCTCTGGTGTCTGCATAGTTTCTCAAGTAGTTATTTATGCATTTATTTATTTATTACAGCACTGTTCCAAACCGCGAAGTAACTGTTCAGAAATCCCCAGACCCCGTGTGATTCCGCTACAGCCCACAAGTGCGTTTGAAATCTGAATGTTACAAATGCACCAGTTTCAACCATTACACCAGTAATTCCACTGTGATGGTTTGATCCGAATGTATTTCGGGCTCTTCCCTTCCGATTCTCTGCAGATATCGCAAAACACTGGTTCTCAGAAGTTCTCCTGTATCCTCTACAAAGATTATACTGTACTTCTGTGAAAGCCCATAAAGTCAAAGGACAAAATCCACAGGGTATAGGTCTTTTCATAGAATCATAGAATCACAGAAACATAGAACAGTTTTGCCTGGAAGAGACCTTCAAGATCAGTGAGTCCAACCTTTGTCCCAGCCCTGTGACACCACTGACCCACGTCCTTCAGCACAACACCCACCCGTCTCTTAAACCCCTCCAGGGATGGAGACTCAGCCCCTCCCTGGGCAGCCTGTTCCAGTGCCTGACCACCCCCTCCGTAAAGAAATTCTTCCTGATACCCCA
>NW_009713367.1:0-4191 GCF_000703405.1 Apaloderma vittatum | reverse complement strand
CACCAACACCCCCAGGTCCCTCTCTGCCTGGCAGCTCTCCAGCCACTCCTCCCCAAGCTGTAGCACTGCTGGGGGTTGTTGTGGCCAAAGCACAGGACCTGGCATTTGGCCTTATTGAAACTCATGGAAGTGGCCTTGGCCCAGCCATCCAGCCTGTCTAGATCCCTCTGTAGACACTCCCAACCCTCCAGCACATCGACACTTCCACCCAGGTTGGTGCTGTTTGCAAACTTACTAAGGGTGCACTCTGTCCCCTCATCCAGATCATCGATGAAGATGTTAAACAGGAGTGGCCCTAGGGGACACCACTCGTGACCGGTCACCAACTGGATTTAACTCCGTTGACCACAACTCTTTGGATTCAGTCATCCAACCAGTTTTTCACCCAAAAAGGTAATGCCTGTCCAAGCCAAGAGCAGTCAGTTTCTCTAGGGGAATGCTGTGTCAAATGCCTTACTAAAGTCAAGGTAGATGACATCCATAGCCTTTCCTTCATTCAACCAGCTGGTCACCCTGACATAGAAGGAGATCAGGTTTGTTAAACCCCTGGTGGCAACTACCCTGATCAAGCCTACTCCTACACACCCTGACCTTCTACCTTCGATGAACAATCCTCACTGTGGCCCCAGAGATGTTTGCATCTCTAATTCTATGCCGCACTCTTCTACCAAAAAGAAGCTTTCATGATTTAGTCTACTCCGTTTACACCAAAGCCCAATATATAGCAGGGGATGAAGATAAAAAGCATGTAGGTGCTCAAGGCAGGTTCCAACAGAACATCTCAGTGGTTTTTGATTAAATTAAGTGGTGTGACCCGTGGATGAAAGCGCAAAGAGTTGAAAGGTTTATAAATATACATCTGTATACGTAAAACCCCCTTCAATTCCTTGTATGAAGATACACGAATGCACTTGTAATGGTAACACTCAATTCAGAAATTCATCACAGCGGGGGGGAAGATTCACCACAGATTTCAAAAGTCAGATGCACGAGCTTCAAAACACGTTGTTTTTTTCCGGCAGATCTGGTCTTTCTGCCGCTCTTTCACAATACACACACACGCATACTTAAATTTCAAAGCAAGAGATCTTAAAAATTTACCATTTGCCAATGATCTTACTGATGTAGCCAGCTTTCTTTAGCAGCTCTGGAAGCAGCAACTCCGAATCTTGGATTCCTCCTACTATATCCTGTGGCGTGTATGCTGTGCAAAACAAACAGAAAAAAATCTTTCCATCTCTCATAAATGCTAGAGCAGACAGCTCATGGCCACCTGTCATTAGAAGCATCGTTACTGGATCAGAAACAGCAATCAGAAATAGCAATATCCCAGGCCACGAGATGCAGAGAGCAAAGTGATTCAGAGAGATCAAAGGGCCATCTCCACCCACTCCCACATCACAAAAATACAGGGGGCTGCCATCGCAGAATGAAGGCAAGTCCCTCGAAAGGGGCGAGAAGGGGTCATAAAGAAAGCGAGTGCTTTAGGAGTTGCCTTTCCCCTTGCAAATTTGTTTTCTGTTTTCTAAAATTAAGGCTTTTTTTTCCTAAATCGAATGATCGATAAACTCACCCAGACCGTGAGGGCCGAAAGAAACGTTCTGTCTCTCTCAGTCTGCAATTCTCTGGCCCCTGAGAATCTAACGGTGCGACTCTGGTCAGGAAGGAGACACCCAAGCGCGCTTGTCGATACGCAGTTGCCGATTCTTGCCCAAGCACGTGGCATCTGCCACGCTGGACCCAGTGACAGGAACCCAAAGCAACCCTACAAACTGGTGATCTTCCCTGGAAGCACCACAGGCACAACTGCCAAGGCTGAAGCGGTGACAAAAGTGGCCGCTGAGTAAAACTGTGAGCAGCTTTACCCCGGGTGTTAACATACACACCACACGATTTTCTTTCACCAGACACCAATTAGACTGCCCAGACGAAACACTTCTCAGTCAGCAGAAGCAAACGGATCAACCAGCCTTGTTTACATCTCCTCATTTGAGGAGACCTTCTGCTTGATGAGGAGGAAGCAATAAATTTCACACTTATTACCAGCAGTTAACATGGTAAATCTTTTTTTGTGCCACTCTGGCAGCTCCATAGGGGAAGATCGCCGAGCCAAGCCTTTGTTCACAGCAAAACTTCCCGCAAAGCACAGAGGGAAACGAAGAGAGGAAGGCAAATCTTGGGAAGGAAGCCCATACCGTTTCTGGCATGCGCGTTCGTGGTGTAAAAACCATTCCTCACTGGCAGACGGCCCGTCAGCAGCGCTGCCCTTGCTGCAAATAACAAAAACTCGTTTATTTTCCATGCATTCTCTGCTTAATATTACAATTATCATATTAAGGCTGAGGACAGCGTGCTGACCGAAGCATTTCAGCGTCCTTTTGCCACAGCCAGCTACAGAGATCACTCACGTTAAAACACGCAGCAACTCCCCTCTCCACTGAGCCACGGACAGGTTCTGATATGACACCACTGAGTTACTCCAAGACGAATCTGACAGAAATTTGGTCCCTCTATTAAATTACCCACTGCTGACGAGTAATTACTTGCAATAACGCAGCAGCCCTCCTCCCTCAGTCATTCCGAACAGAACACTTGACGTGTATGTGTAAGAGGAAATTGTAACACAAACTGACTACATGCTTAAGGCGAAGTTTTCAAGCTCGCCTGACTAAAAGTCATGTAATAGTGAAGAAAGAGCTGTCCAGCTCTGACAATAAAAGTCAGGTCCTGCCTGCAGGAAACGTTTAAATACAGTGCAGTACCACCACTAGCCTTAGTAGGATTTCAGCATATTTTAAATGCCTTTTCATCAGCAGCACACTGACGAATCACACCCTAAATAAAATCTCCCGTTCTTCATTTCTGTTTCAGTTCTCAGCCGCCAACCAAGCTTGAGGAAAAAAAAGAAAGAAAGAAAAAAGAACAAACCCACCCCACGGAAAATGCAATAAGTATAGAAATATCTGTGTCTCCCAGACCCAAACGCTTCTTTTATCTCTCGTTCCTTCCCCAAGAACCTTGCAAGCCGATAGGGTGAAAAACAGGATGCAACCTGCTGCCATTCATTGCATGAAAGTCTCACCAAAGCCAGAGGAATCAAACTACGTACAAGCTGTGTTCAGCAACAATTTAGACACTGCTCTGTCTGTTTATCCCAAAATACAAAAGATTAAACAAATGCAATGGCTGAGGCTAGAACACTAAACCGTAACGTTGTAGAAAATCCTTTAGCTGGACTGATTTGATCACTGCAACGGTGCTTTGTATGAACTGAAGACTGTAGGTTTTCCAATCAAAACATAAATAAAAAAGGAGCAAAGTGCAAGATCAAAGCACCAAATCCAAACTCTGCCTTGAGGGTAATCACTGGTTTGGTTGCTCGTTCTTGTCGGATGCTGGCAAATGTCCCAATCTTTTCAAAAGGCGGCACGCTTACACGCTAGTTTAAAACTCAAGTTTTACTTACACGGAGAACAGAGGGGGTTGGCAGTATAAAAATCCAGGAAAAGCATCCCTTCTGCAGCCATCTGGTCTAAGTTAGGAGTTTCTTTAGAAGGCTCTCCGAAAGCTCCCAAATCACCCCAACCCATCTGTAAAAAGAACACACCACAAGATGTACAAGTACTTTCCCACAACGACAATGCTTCTGGGCCCACATAACATTTTTACTGTCTCTTATTTCTAAATTGCTATAGTGCTCCTCTCTCTACTTAGGGAACGCGTCGCAAACGTGATAAAAACGAACTCCAACCCTGTGAAGCGGGGAACTGTTATACTTTTCACTGGTGAACAGGTAAACCGAGGTGCACGTGAGGTGAAATGACTTGCCAACAGGCATTAAAATACTCGTGGCAGAACAAACCCTTCACTCTTACTCAAGTGCCTGAAGACCTGTGCATACCAGGGAGGAAAAGGAAGTTACTCGTGGTATGCTCAGTGTTGTACAGCTGCAAAGCCTGACCCTTCAGTCCCCGGCTACATGTCTTTGTGTTGGACCACCAACCCCAAGGCTCCGTCCCTCCATGGGTGTATACAGAACTAGAAACGCAAGGAAAAGGTCTAAACTCAAGAGCAGTGCAGTAGGAGAAGAGAGAAATGGCTTTATTTTAAAAGTAAGCTCTGGGAAGAAACCTGCCAGGGGCATCACATGTCGCTCCTCTTATTCGCAAGACACCAGGTCCTCCTCCTAAT
>NW_009713366.1:0-21404 GCF_000703405.1 Apaloderma vittatum | reverse complement strand
TATATATATAAAAAAGTAATTAATTCTCTTTAGTGCTGGAATGGCACGGCCCTGCTTTCAAAAGGCTGGAAACAACAGCTGAATTTCTAACAATGTTCATACAAACCCTCAGCTAAAGAAAGATTTGGTCTTTGTTTTAAGCAAGCCTGTGAGCAGCTTTGCCTTCGAACAGAAAAGGCACACTTGGGATCCAACCCTGCTCCTCCACTGGTCGGGAAGAGCATGGATTGAGGTTAGGGAGGGTGGCATTTCCTTTAAGTAATGGTTTTTACACGGAAACGGGCTGTGAGAACTACGGTGTGAGGCCAGAGCTAGCACAGCCATCTAGTTTATATTTCCTGCATGAGATAAGTCGTGATTTGATGCTTCCAGCATACAAACCCATTAGGGAGCCTTTGCTACTGCATTCGTACGCAGCCCCATGCGGCAGAGAAAGCCCAACAGAAGCCAGACAGTAATTGCAGCAAGTGCTGTGGTCCAGGAGGTCCTCCCAGGGTGGCTCCCACAAAGAGCTGCAGGGTCTACGGCGACAGCCTCCCCGGGCAGAGGGTCCCTTGGTGATGGGGCTGACGTGGAGCGAAACGACACAGCTCCTCTGCGACAGGCAGAAGCGGTGGATGTTCTCCCGGTGACCGAGCCTTAATGCCTTCCTGCCACTCTTGACACAAGCCTCATTGAAACCGGTGACCTTGCCATGGAGGTATTTATGACACCTTCATTACCCAGCACCTGAACACCTGGAAGAGAAAAGGCTCTGGATTCTATTACCAATCCTCCGAGTTGTGCTGCTCCGCTAATTAGGTTTAATTCTCATTTATTATAAATAACATGGTGATTTCCCCGCTCATCTTCCTCCTTCTGCACAAAGGGCAGCGTAGAAAAATTATTTACTCCTAAGTCATCGAGCGAGTAGATGAGACTGTGTTTCTCTTCAAATCCGCAAGGAAGAAAAAGTGCTTTAACAAGAAATGCTTTATGCATAAAACAATCATGTTATTTATGTGAATAAATATTGACATCTATTGTCCCCAAGACAATTAACATTCCATTTCCAGGGTATAATCCGTGAGCAGCGACTGAACCCAAATCGCAGCTCTCGAGAAGGAAGATTTTCAACAAATCGACGCAGAAATGCACTGAAGCGCGTCGTGGCGCGTAAGGGAGATAACAAAACCGGTAAATCACCAATAGCCATTATAAATCCAGCTGCAGACTTGTTAACATCGTGGTCTTCTCAACACAAGGGATATTCACCCTGCCTGGGCTTTAGCAACACAACCTCCCTTGTAGATGCAAAATGCCAGTTAAATAGAGGGTTTGTTCTCCTGTGGCTTTCCCAGAATTTAACCCAAGACGAACTTTAGCTAATATATCTGTGCTGCTATCTGGTGCAGATAGCCCCACTGCACACGGGGCTGATGATAAATGTTTCTGTGAGGTTGTTTTTTCTTTTCTTCAGAAAGACCATTCCCTTTAGATCGAACAAAGTAAAAAAGCAGCAGACAAAAGGCACACGTTTAAAAAGCTCCTTATTCTTCCCCTCGTGATAGGCTTAGAAAAAAAATCACCAGTAGAAGCAGAGCCCCAAATTCATATTAGAAATTTTACATAAGTGTACTCGCTCAGAAACGCTTCTTGAAAGTACTCAAGAAAACGGGACTCAACGTTATTTGGTGATGTTCTCTTCAAAGTGTGTGAGATAAGAGGGAAAGGTGAAATTTAAAGGCAACAGAACAGTATCCATCTGCCAGGACTAGAGAATAAATTGAAAGCAGTCCTATAAACCACTTATTTATAACATGAAATGAGTGAAGAGGTAGAAATTGAACTGGAGAATTGTCTTCTCATCCTCCCACTTTACTCCCTACTTGAGAACAATCATAAAAATTCAAAGTAATTTGGCGCAACAGCCTGTGCTCCTGTTAGGTTCCTTAAAGCATTTCATTTCTTCTAGCTGCTCTTAAGAGCTTCATTAGGCAAACAATTATACGATTCATGCACATCCAGGACAGAAAATGTTTTCACAAACTATTACAGTTCTTGACTCTACATTCTTATGGTCAAAACCACGGGGAGACAAGACAAATTTACCTATGCAACCACACAAACGCTTTCATTTTCCTCAAGGTACAACAACTAAGTTTAATTAAACTTTTACTTTAATGAAAAGATTTCCTTATTACTTCTGTCCAGGTGTGACCAAACTCATCCATGTTTCAAGGTGCAAAAAGAGTTCTGACACAGCTGAAAGACTTTAGGAGACTGAGCACACACAAAACCAGGTAATTTCCTCCAACAAAAAGGGTCAGAATGTGGATTTTTGGAAACAAAAATCCCAGCTGGAAGGTGTTCCAAAGTATATTTGCTCCCAAGAGTGCTTGCTAAAGGAAGGAAAATACTGCAAAAAGAGGAGAAAATCCACCTAAACTCAAACCATAGCCATTTTCTTGTCTGGTAAGTCCAGAGCCAGGTGGCTAGAATAAAAGATTGGTGTTTATCTGTTGGCAGATCAGTGCTGATTCATTCTCCTCACGCTGCAGCGAGCTCACCTGTGAGGCTTTAGAGATGCCTTGGGGGAAAGAGCTCAGCAGGGGTTAAATTCTCCTGGAGGGGGAAAGAAAGGAGAGGTGAGATTTGGGGTTTAATTGGTGTAAGGGGAAATCCCCTGTCCTTTATCTGCGTGGTCCGGAGAAAAAAAAAGACAGGTAATAACAATAATAGCAACAAAAAGTACCAGGACAAGGGTTTCGCTAAGTACAATTCTCCAAGCGTTCTCAGGTCAGCTCGGAGGTGGGGAGTGGGAGTTATCGTTATAAAAAGCTTCCCCCGAGGTTCAGTTGGGAACCCGGTGGTGAGATTTGTGGGAAGCTTTAGCTCGTGTGAAATCTGTGAGTTTATTGCTTGAATTAACTCTGAGCTGAGGAATAAAGTGTACTTAATGCACTTTTAAAGCACTGTGTTTTACTTCATCCTTTTGTTTCTGTAAAAGGAGGCTTTCCAAGCTGATCTGTGCAGTATATTTGTCCCTCTGGGTTTTACCTTAATTTTGCTTGGTTGATCCAGAACTAAGAGACTCAAATACCTCATCCCAGCAGTTGTTTTTTTTTTCCCCACCGTGAACCACTGTCATTTCTTTCTTGCTTTCTGTTTAAAAGACTCCAACTTGCAAGACAGCTGTTTTCAGGTGCTGGAAAGCAAAAATCCCAGTGCAGTAACTGCAAAGATAAAAGAAATCAGTTAAAAACCCCCAGAATAGTTGCTTTAGCCCGTTTTGCAGGTGATGTGGAATAAAACACCAGGCTGCTTAAAAGCAAGAACGACAACAAAAAAAACCCCAACAAACCACCCAACCAACTTTTGCATATGGCTGCAAGGCAGTTTATTTTGAACAAAAAAAACCCCTCTAAAGCCATTCCAAAAGTACTTGCTTGTAGAGGCAAGGCCTTTCCGTGTTTTGGTGTGCTGCCCCGCGCGGGGTGAGCAGATCAGCAGGAGACAGCGCCAGCCTTCACCCCTTTTTTGTCGGACAGAAACACTTGTCCATGTCCTCCTCTCTGATTAAAAGAATTATATTACTCCCTCCAGCCAATCTGAATAGGAAACTCTGCTGGCAAATCATACCAATCATGTTTTATACTTGCAAATGTGCTTTTTAAAAAAATTTTTCTTGGGTGCATCTAGCTCCTCGTTAGGGTAGGCAGCTGCCTACTTTACCTGGCCCTGGCAAACGCTGTGCTCTTTTCCCACTGAGCCAGTGAAGTTTACAGAACAACAGGGCGGCTTTAATGTGGCAAATGGAAAGGCCGGAGATAGGCCAAGATTACTTTGACGTTTAAAAAAATCCAGCATCTTTTGCTTTGCCCTTTCGCTTAGTGGTGGCGCCGAGAAACATTTACAAAAATAAAGCTTTACAATTTCCTGCTAAATCGAACTATTTCACGCTGCGTAATTAATTGTGCCCTTGCTCTTTCAATTCCCTCAAACCCGAAATTAATAACGTTGTGGGAAGCTGTGTCTTTTACAAAGATGTGTTGTTTAAAAATGGTGAAGAAATACTGATTCAAAGAACAAAGCGAGAGGAATGTAATAAACATTATGTCCGGGGGAGAAACGAGCCCGTTTCTTTACTTTTTACCAGCTGGAGTCTCTGAATTCCCCCACCTCGGCACATCTCCTGAAATGAGTAATTTGCCGTCGACGGCCGTGGATGTACAGCAGGGCACTGCGGAAATCTTTTGCCTCCACAGCACTCAGGTACTTCCATCTATGTTATGCTCTGTCAGCTGCACACAACTCAAAAAATACTCAGTTTGCCTTTCTATCCCGTCTCATATCCAGGATCAATGGAAGATAAAAATATTGGAGACTGGAGTTATTTGTCCTGAGCCCATCTATTTGTTTCACAGAGTGAGACAAGTAGCTCCATGCCGTTGTCTCTATTATAGTGAAACCCAAAAAGGAAATGCTGGTTTTTTCTTACTGTTTTCCTGCAGCCTCACCTGACCCGAGCCACAAAACTGCCGGTGAAGGTGTGATGGCAAGCAGTGGGGTAAAACATGGCTGGTGAATGTTCTCGCCGCTGCTTCCCACACAGGTCCTGCTGGTGGGCTCTGCGTCCCTTGTTGAGGGGGCTTTCTGTCTCTGGAGGCATGTTCCACCCTGCTGAGGAAGGAAACAAAGTTCATTACCACAGTGCCAGATCTAAACCAGCGTGAACCCTGATGGTCAGAAGTAGAAAAAATATCACACAGTAGAAAGATTGAATGGTATAATCCGAATTTAACTGCCTAGACTCTGTCTCTCTTATCCTCCAGTGAATCATAGAATCACAGAATCACTCAGGTAGGAAAAGCCCCTTGGGATCACCGAGCCCAACCACTGACCCTGCTCTGCAGAGCTCAGCCCTAACCCATCTCCCCCAACTTCACATCTAAACGGCCTCCAAACACCTCCAGGGGTGGGGACTCATTCCCTCCCTGGGCAGCCTATTCCAACGTCTGACTACTCTCGCCGGGAAAATTTTTTTCCTACTGTCCAGTGTAACCCTGCCCTGTTGCAGTTTGAAGACGTTCCCTCTTGTTCTATCACTAATTACCTGTGTTGAAGCAAACAAGAAGATAAAAACCAAGGAGCCTCAAGTTCCTGAGGAACATCACTGACATGCCAATAAAATACTCAAAGAACCAAACACAAATCTTGCCTGAAGAAGAAGTTGGGTAAGAAGAATTTTCTACTTTTACCACCAACTCCGGTGGAAGCAGGCTGTGTCTGTGCCAGATGTAGGTGGTTTTATCTCAGGACCAACTAAGCCAGGACGCAGGGTCCTACCAGCTTCCTCCAAGAAGTCTCAAAGAACTGCACCCAATGCTTCCCACCAAGAGAACTGGAACACAGCCACTGACTTCAAGGAGATGGATTTTTGGGGTTTTTTTTGGGAGCTCCTGTGCCAGTGGGCTTCTGTGCTGACTGGAGATGAGATCTCCTGTCGCTACTTTGAGCTCCACACCCAGAAGTAGTGATTTTTCCTGGCATCGACCTGTGTGTTGAGTTAAACCTCACTGCAAACGTTAAGTAGAAAAATGTGGCTAACAATCAAAAAAAAAATAAAATCCTTTCAAAGAGATTGGAAGGCAGGTAGAAGGAACAATTGCAATAGGAATAACGGAAGAAAGGTTTGGCTGGGATCTCTAAAAGCAGCGAGGGAGGTGTTTGTCCTGCCTGGAGGTTGAGCATCCTGCTGCCCACGTGAGTTTATTATGCCAAGGCTGGTGCTGAGGGTCTGTACAGAGGGTAACAGCTCAGTTTCCCAGAAAAAAAAAATTAAAGCAATTAAAATTAGCTTCTCAGCATCTAGGAATGAGAGTCCTAAAAGGCAGCAGTTGAAGGAGAGAACTGCCCAACCTAAACTACTATGAAAAGCCGATGTTTCTAACCTGCAAAGAGAGTGTGGAGCAATTTTCCTCCTTTCTTCATCTACAGATATACTGGACTTTCTCATACTGATTTGTACGTGCCTGTGGACAACTGTAACCTGGATTTAACTGAAGCTGTTCCCAAATGGTAAGTAAAATGAAACACAGAGAGAAATGTTGATCTGCCTCCTCGTTTGTTGTTCTTTACAGGAGGCAGTGAGCCTGCTCCTAATGACTAACTCCAGAGACAAAAGAACCAGGAGGCAGAAAAACAGAAGGCACTTAGCCTGGGTGGGAATTTCCCAGGAATTCAGGAGCAAAATCCTACATTTTGACAAGGTGAAACTATTTTCTGAATTTTCATCGCAAGACAGTGTAACTCAGACATTAAAGTCTGCATTGCTTAGGGAATCAAACCACTTGCTATAGCTTCTGGACTAAATTATTCCTTAAACAATATATATTTTAGTCTTTTCCTTTCTTAAAAAAAAGTTAAGTCAACACACATGCAACGCTATGGGAATTCTTTGTAACAACAGTGAGAATATAGTGAGATCCAAAATACTCCAAGTGATAACGTGTAGGAACCCGAACCATTCGTCCTTCAGATATTTCAAACTTTTGGAAAAAAAAAAATAGCCGAGACAAATCACTACCCTTTAGCACTGATTAGCTCCACAGACACCTCCCACTGCTCCATGCATCAAGAGCTGGTTTATCCACTACACCGGCTTTTATCTTTTAAATTTTTTAAATTTACCTTTTAAAAAAATTAAATTTTTTTCCCTGCCTTTCAGGGCCATCCCTATTTATCTTAACTCCCGCCCTCCTTTTCTAAAAGTCGTCATGTGGGAACACTCTGAGGCAGGATGTACTTGCTGCTTGGCACTAGGGATTGAAAAGACAAAGCTCCATTGCTGTTCACCTGCCACTATTTCGCTCTCATTACAGAAAAAATAAAACAACCCAGATCTATTGGATGTCTAGCAATTATTGCTCATGTTAATGACATTAACATATTTTTGTCAGCTATTGTTGCCTACCTACACTATGCTATTCCTATCTTAACATATGTAAATGAATAGAACAAAAACACGCTCCCAGCTTCGTTTCTCTTGGTTGCTCTTTACCTACTAGTGGGATACAGCCAAAGGATACAGCAGGGGCAAAAAAAATATTTTACAAGTGGGGACTTGATCCCATTGGGTGAAGAATTATTTGCCACAGCTGGCTGTAGCAGAAGACAGCTGGACTCCACCAGCTTGGACCCCAACAGCCACGTCAGCCCTCGATTTCACGCTTTCTCAGTAGGGTTTGAGTGCACCGGCTTCTGACCTGGAGGACATTTACTGGCTGAAATCTGCACGTGCAGATTGTTTCAGTCACGTGGAACACACGCAGAAATGTTTCCATAGAGAAGCTGCTTTATTCACTGCCTTGCAGCTGCCCTCCTTTTCTGAACGTGAGTCAGCTGAGGATAAGAAACTTCCCACCTTGCTTCTCATGGAAATGATGCTCCAAGGCAGTAACTCTCAAAATTCAGATTTTTTTTTAATGGGAAAATGTGAAAACCCTTTTCAGGGGAGAAGTGGATCAGGCTGAAACCTGATCAGGTTCCTTGCAGTAGCTCCTCTCTCTTCTCCTTCCAGACTGTCTCAGGCCATGGGTTGAAAACCATTGTTCCAAAGGTAGGTTCCAAATAACAACATAAGGCAATGAAATAGAAATCCCTCTGGCAGAGGCGTATTATATTAGAATATTTTAGAACTGCAGGGAAAAATGATGCTTCACCAAAGAAGAAAACGGTGAAGTTGTTTCACAGGGATATAATCTAATATTGACTTCAGAAAAACGTAATTGAGTCGTAATCGATTAGACAATTTAAAGGCCTTTAATGAGTTAAAGATGTGATTTCTTTGTGGCTGCATTATGGTTGGAAAATTGATTTCTTAGAGACGAGGCGGCAAACGTTTAACCTGAGTTACTGTGCTGTGTCCCTCCACAATCCTCAGAGGAGATTGAGTTTTTGAAGCAGTTTTACTTTTTTTCTGTGTTGTTATTTAGGTGTGAGCATCAGAGCTGGGCAGTCTTAAAGCGACTGGTGTGAGGATTAACTTCTTGGATCCTTCCTTACGCTCATAAACACATCCTGGATTGAGATGCCTTGGTGACCAGTTTTTTACTACAGCTTTTATCGTGCTACTTCTGCCAACTGTCTTATAGGAAAAGTGTTGAGGTTCAAAAGTGTGCTTTGGGAATTCAGACACTTTCTTCCTTCCACGGCATTTTACAAGGAATGTGGTGGCATCTCAGAGCATAAAAACTGTCACCTGTGGATTTGTCATGAGGCGATTATCTTATTTCCCTCTGCAAATTAAATTTAGTAAACTAACTGGGAAATGTCCTGTTTGAAGGACGGGTGGTTTGTTTTCAGGGATGGCAAGCAGACAAAGTAGATAAAAGCCGATATTAGCATTCCTATGTTTAGTTCCTGCGACTACAGCCATTACAGACATTAACCTGTTTAATGTGAATACTGTCTCCACAGCCCTCACAAAATGCTCATAGCAGGCTTTATGCTGGTAATAAGAGCTAAACCGCGCTGTATTTCATTTCATTCCCGCTGATAGCATTTATCAGCAAAATCTGGATTTAAAAACCCCTCCAAATATGCAATTTAAGCCTCATCATAACTGGACTGCTGAGGAGGAAAGTGAGGGGATTATCCGGAGCCTGGAAGCACAAATATAGGAGTGTATTGTCAGCGTGGGCTATAGGCTTTTTGGCAAACGGCGGTGTAAGCTTCAGCTGACAGGCCTTTTCGCAGCTGACAGACGAAAATATGAAACTTAAATTCTTCATGACAGATAGCTGTGCTGAATGAAGAGGCCAATGGGACAGTGCTGGACGAGAGCGACATATACAGGTCCTGTGTCTGCAGCGCGGGGCGGCTCTTTGTGATACACACAATTAATTTCTCCTTAAGGCTCTCCCATTTTGCCAAGCAAACTCTTATAGCAGGCTGGGTTCCCCCAACCCCTCCTTTCTCTTTTCCTTTCAGATCAACATCTTTTCTTCAGCAGATGAATGCAGAGTCTTAAAAGACAGGGGTGACAGATTAAATTTAATATGCAGGCATGAAAGATGTTTCCTGGATGCTTCTCCATCGGACCTTTCCACCCAATCTAACACGCCGCTATTGTAGGAAGCTTATCCAGTGGTTTATGAACTGTGCCTAATCCTCAGTGATGGCAAGCTTTGTTAAATTTTTTTTTTTAAAAAACCCTGTATTTTGAAATGATTACTCCTTTCTGTCAGCACCCCACCCTTCCAGCACTGCCTTCTCACAGGGTTGCACTCCCAACCAGGTTGCCCCTCAGTGCAGCCCCTGCCTCCATGTCTCATGGCCCCATCACCGGCGCTTGCAGAATGTGCCCATGGAGGAGGTCACTCTCGAATCCCAGAACCACAGAATTTCACAGAATCACAGAATGTTGGGGATTTGAAGGGACCTTGAAAGTTCTAGTCCAACCCCCCCGCCCGAGTAGGATCACCCAGAGGAGATTTCCCAGCAGGAAAGCTCCTGGCTTGGCGTCCTGCAGGGCATCACACCAGGTGATGGGAAAGGTCTCCTCCGGCCTTCAAGCCTATGAAAAAGAAGAAAACACTCAGGCAGGTTTGTTTGGTTTGTTTGCTTCTCCTTTGCAGGGGGAAGTGCCCTGCTGTGGAGCTGTTATGGTCTCCCCAGTGCTGTAAAAAGGGGAGATGGGACCCAAGGATAACATTGCAGAGTCCAGCCTCTGGGCAATCCCAGAGTCTTTCCCTCCACAGACTTCCCCTTGATGTCAACGGGCTGTAGGATCCAACCCTTAGTATTTGTCTTCTTTAACGCAATTTGTAATTATCAATAAAAATATTAAAAAAAAAAGAAAAGAAAACCCTAAGGTAATATGTTAATTCTTACCAGATGTACTGTACGAATCCTTATATGCTAGAAGCCTGGCAGGACTGCCATGTCACAACAGACATTTACTGAAGTACCTGGGGAAATGTAACAAAAAGTGTTAGTAGAAAATGGTCTTTCAGCTAAATTACCTAATATATTTGCTAATGGTATCTGATTTAAAAGCCATAAAAATACTAAGTTAAAAGCACATTAGAAGATGTGGTATATTTATAAGTGTTTGTCACCTTGGCAACAAAAGCGAAATTCCAAATCTAACACTAGCTTTGATGGGCCAAGACCTTTGAAAATTGATAAATATCTGCTCTTTATAGCAATGATCTGCTTTCAGTGAAGAAACGCCGCACCGTAAAAGGAAGATCTTCATTGCATAACACGATTGCTGGTAGCTTTCAGCTATGGTTTTGCCCTGTCTGCCCTCTGTAGCATAATTTTTTTTTAAGTCTTGACAATGAGAGCAATACGTTTTCAAATAGGGTAAAGCACTGACCTTTGCTGTGCCCTTTCTTGTAACTTCAAGCCTTAATTTCCTGTATACAACCTATACAAAAGGTTTGTTAGTACCACGCTGAGTTCTAGGCTCACTTTGGTCAGTTTGCAGGTCTCTGGCTCAGATGTGACTGCGGCTTTTATTTTGTTGTGTCACAACCACTCCACTCTGCATGCCCTGACAAATGTAGCACCAGTTTCCTACATAACATATAGCCTCACAAAACTGTGCTTTAAGACTAAAAAGAAAAGCTATTTATTCACTTGTAATGCAAATTCTTCCAATCTGCTACCTCTGCATACAAACGGATATAGATACTTACTACCTTAACTCTTGTAATTCCACTGGTTTGCCCATTGTGGATGGAGAACACAGGGGAAGATCTGCACAAGAACCAGAAAGACATCTATGCTGTCTGCTGGACCCTCTTCAGCATTGCAAAGCTCTATTCCGTGTGCTGGCAGCAAGCTTCTCAAGGACCTGCGAGTCAAAGGAGTGATGAGGAAGAATGTCCCCAAAACTGAGCAGACGGGAGGTGGTTATGTGTTTTCAGAGGAACGCAGACACCGCACTAACACCCTTTCTCTGTCAAGGACTGTTTCCAAAATTCCCTTTCTTGAGAGAACAACTCCTAGCAACCCACCTTTGCCTGGTAATGGTAAAGTTAATGGAAGATGCTGATGCTGCCCTGGCACAAGCCTCTCATTTGGCCGCTTCCTAGATGGAGAAGTATTACCCAGCATCACTGCCCTTCACCCTGATGGAACTGGTTGAACAATGTGGCCACAGAAAGATAGGCACACTCTGTTGTATGTGAGTAATCTCCGAGCAGAGCTAAAATCCCATGGGTTCAAGAGGCCAAAACGCCTTTAAGGGTTAGAGAAGCCTTTAGAGAGCACTAGATTAGACACCACTGAGCACCTCACATCCCCCTTTTTCTTCCTGTTTTGTAGGTACTTTCATTTTCCTGCCACTGTTGATTCATGTGCTTGAAAATCAACCACGAAATGCAAAGTCAGCATGAAAATCAACAGGAAAAGAGGAGAATCAGAAAGGGCACGTGAAGGCCAAGGGAGGCGTGGAAAGTAGAAGGACTGGAAAGTAGAAGAAGTTTCCATCGGCAAATGTAGGTTGGGACACGTGTTCTGCGTGTCGGGTTTGTGAGATGGAAGTCCCCAGGTTTCACTTAAGGCATGATAAAGCGCAGCTGAGTTGTCCATGATCTCAGGAGACACTGAGCTGAGCTGCTTGGAAACTGTATTTATTTTTCATTCAAATTGAGTATCTATAGGAGAGAGGAAATGTATCAATTATCAATGAAGACTTTAGAGAAGTTGCTTTGGAAGGAAGAACTTTTCATTTCAAACTTCTTTAGGACATCTCAGCATTGGTACACAATTCCGCTGTCCTAAGCCTGAACTATTTTCCTTTTTTCCTCAGTTTATAGGAAATTTATGAACACATACTTCTACTCTGAACTTAGAATTCTCCGTGGAAGTGGTGCTGTCTGACTAAATTTCATCATGAGCACACTTTGTGTGGGTTTTTTTAACAATCGATTATGACTGAGAGAGTCAGATTGAACCACTGCAACGTTTCAGTGGATTGAAGACCAAGCCCATGGCTCTCTCCATCTCTATCCAGCCCCAACATCTCCGGTGACCCACAGAACTGACCCTTGTATTAGTGAAATTGCTTTCTAGCGAAATCCATGCCATTTATATGGAGCTGATAAAGCGTCTATTAACACGCTGGTTAATAGATGTGGTTGGAGCTATTTTTCAAGTATTGATAATAGGGTGGAGAAAGGGCTTCAATTAACCGATGTAGCAAGAATCATATGGATAGACACGTGCTCTTACACTCAAGTGCACAATTTTCACTGATTGATAAACCTAACACACCACTTGAGACTACATTCTAGTTACATCACTTCACCATTAAACTCTTCATTTACCCCCAAATGAATAGATTAACATTAAATAAACTTCACTGAAAAATTGCCCAATTCCGTGAAGCTTTAATATAAATTTGCAACAGCCATAAAAGAAAATTGCAAATTATCATTTGAAAATCATTATTTAAAATGTACAATTCAAGATTTCTAAGCAGTAAGTGGTTCAGATGTTCTTGTTAAATAAGTTTATGCAAAACTGCAAAGGACAACCTGCAGCATCTGTGTAATATAATATTTATGCATATAACACACATACAACTACCCATGTGAATATAACCCCCCACACATTAATTTTACAATGAAGATTACCAGCCACGTGGCTTTAGTAAATTTGTATTCATACTTTTTGTTTGTTCCTAAATATGCATCAAATAGATTGGATTTTCCTTTTGCTTAAAATAAATAAGGTAGGTTACATGATTCTGTCAACCAAATTGGCATTTCACAGGCTACATTCAATACAGGGATATTTCTGAAAGTCATTGAAAATGCAGAGAAGGTGGAATCACCTCCAGAAAAGGTGTAAAACCGGTATCGTTAAAGGATTGTCAGTACCGTGGACCAAATTTTGAGGAATCTGGAGTTGTTGTGTGAACATTGGATTATCTGAAATCCACCTTGTAATATCTCAAAGAACTTGGACTTCAGTACAGAAGGGTTGGTCGCACATAGAATTAAAGGCCAGTTGCTACTTGCCTCGTGGTTTTAAGAGATGATTGTCCAAAGGCAGCTCTAACGAGTGCTTGGTGGATGTTTGGGGATCCTTGGGGTCATTACAGTAGGACAAAATACGATATTTCTAAGTAGTCTTATGCCTCTTAATTAGGAATCCTGGATATCTGACAGCACAGGTGAGGTCTGTTGAGTTCTCTCTTTTTTCTCTCAACATTAAAAAGCACATCCATTGTTTCAATTCTCTTTTTAGCTTTGGGTTTAAAGCCATACAAACTGAGACCTAGGCATTTGGATGTATGCAGTTCCACCGTGCCAATAAACCATGCGTGTGATAGCTGGTTGGGAAATCAAATTCTAAATTTAGTCGTCTTTATGGGAATCGAGGAGTCATTGCTTCAGTTGCATCTCTCAGATCTGTGTACGATCGTTTAAATTTCTTTTGCCTTGTGGCTTACATACAGCCTGCACAAACACCGAACATACAATTTCAAATCTTACTGGTTTGTTTTGGTTATATTTCAGACTGCAGCCACCTCAAACCACTTCTGAGGGAAGACATAACGGCAAATGTGGGCTCTTCCCTACAGACGACAATGCAACGAAAGACTAAGACCAAAAATCTCTCTTTTTTTTTTTTTCAGGCGCTGACTTTTTATACACCCTATAAATTATTTACCATTGACGTGCAAGAACTTTTGGGAAGATGGTGCCATAGCCAGGGAGAATGATGCAACGGAGAGGAACTAAAAGTCCCAGCATTGCAGAGGTGTTGCTTTTTAATTCATGTTGTCTTAACTTTAAATATATTATCAGTTTCCTGAGAGAAGGGAGATTGTTCTACTGACTAAAGTTATGTGTCTTACCAGTCACTACAGATCTGTTGCCTTAAAACATAGATATCTGTCCTGAATGGTTTTAATAAAATCTGTCCTACTACACGGGAAAAAAACCAAACCGAAACAAAAAACATCGTAGGCTTGCAAGAGCATGAAAACAAGATTATAAAAAAATCTTTCAGACCTCAAAGATGTGATATGCAGAAGTGCTTAGCACTGGCATCGCTGGGTGTTCGGGTTCTTTCAAAATCAGGCCCAGAGTCTGAATAAGAATGTCACCACAAGACATTTTCATGCTATTTGCAGATTTTCTTTACAATACCTCCAGCTTTTGATTGTGCTAAAGCCTTAAAAGCAAATCAGAGAAAAGACTCCCCTATTGTGTATTACAAAAGATACAGTCAGAAACAGTAAAACTGAGGGAGCTGTTTCCTAATGCACTCCTTCACATGACAATCAGTTTAGATCTTTTACTTTCTTTCTCAGCCAACCTTAGTAACAATGTACTCAAATCTAACTTTTTTTTTGCTGTAACATCCTGCCGTAGGTGATCCTACCGGCTTTTAGTTTACTTCGTATATTACACTAAAAATTAGCACCACTGTACTATTGTATGAGCCTGCTTAATTGTATGGATTACCTGTCGTAGTAGTAAGTACTGCACACATAAATATATGACCTTGTGTATGTGTATACAATATAGACAAAAGGAATTTTTTATATACACTCTGTAAAAATGGTTTTGTGGATCAGTTTGACTTGTGCTCACCATTTACTCTGATGCTGGTTTTATAAGCATTCCAGCCGTCACTGGTGCTATCGTATTTGCTATGGGGCTAAGAATTAAAGTTTCAAGAGATTTATGTTCTTTGCAAAGCAAGTCAGGAACAGAGAGACTCCGTTTTCCAGGGTTTTCTTTAAAACACTATTCAGAATAAATTGCTATCTAACAGATGGGGGTCTATCTGTCTTGAATTGTTGTACGTACGACGGCCCAGAGTCTGCCCTTGGCTGCTGCACTGGTGTGGGAGGGTTGGATGAGCTGGATTAAGATCAGGACTTGACCCAATAGCTCCTTGTGGTTCTGATTTGACGAACTGCACTACCAACTTCACCTGGTAATCTAAGGTAAAGGGCAGATTTTGATTAAGCTCTCGAGAGTGCCCTCATTCAAAAAGAACTTAATTGATGCCTCCGCTAGTGGCACAGCATTTCTTTGTTCATTTCTGTGGAAAACCACTAGATGGTTCATCCAAACCGCTACGTATGCTGAAGGAGACACGAGAAGTTAACAGGAGCTCTGAGGAAGAAGGCGTCCTCTGCTTTGCAGGATGGATGACGAAGAGCTTTGAGGTTCTGTGGGTTTCTGTGTATAAAAAGTTGTGCTTCAGGTCACAGCACGGGCACCGCGATCTGCTTTTCCAGCTGGGGTGACCCTGCGGCCCCTCTGCCTGCGTGGCAGCCGGCAGCGCTGGAGCTGGGAGGGGGCAGTGTTGTGGACTTGCTCATGTTGGCCCCGCGTGGCCCCCCTAGAAGAGTCCATTTATCTCTGTTTTCTGAACTGCGAGTCCAGAGGGGTTGTCTGGCTGAATAAGCTCCCTAAGGTAAGCGTGGCCTTACGTCTGGTGGCCTGCTCTTGCCCTTGAAACGGTGTAAGTCCTTCAGCTTGCCAGGATTACTAATGAGTAACTCTGCTTACCTACCAAAACATCAGAAAAAAATGCTTGGCAAGTCTTCCCAGACTGCAACATCTGATTTAATCTGGATTGAGCTTCATCCCGGCCCCGCTTTAGCCACTACCTAGATATGCAGAACTAGAAGGATGATTTGCCTGGAAAAAAAGAAGACCTACCCTGTTCACCTGATTCCTGACTCATATTAACCTACCCAGTGAGTATCTCAGGTTGAGGTTACCACAGTGTAGTATGTTCAGAAATAATAAGTTTCTTGGCAGAAATAAACAAAGGCAGTTGTGCTGTTTCATGAAAAAAACACCTAAGCACCAATGGCAGCTACGGTTTAGGGGTGAGCTTTGTAGAGTGGGGTTAATGGTTGGACTCAGTGATCTTTTCCAACCTGAATGATTCTATGATTCTATGATTCTGTGATTCTGTGATTCTATGAATCTATGATTCTATTCCAACGTACAATAGGAGTACAATTCAGTTGCTTAAGCACAGGCAATTGATAACTTCTTAGAAACCCTGGGATATTTTTTCAGCACCTCTAGCAGCCACCAGGAAGAGCCAAGGTCTCCCAGATGACATCAGGCATGTTTTAGGCATCTCAAGTGATGTTAGAAAGCTTTGTTTAGGCAACTGAACTCTACTCTGACAGTCTCGATATTTGCAGAGAAATGTAAGTCGTGGTGAACGGTACCTAGTAATTAATCACGTCGTGATTACCCCTTTTATGTTCAACACATCAATACAATTTGCATTGAGGCTCGGCAATAAACATTCTTTTAATACAGCTACACAGAATATATGGCTATCCCAGGACTGCTTGGCTTTTCAAAATCTGGTTCTGGATGCATCTGCTGCTGTTCCAAGATGTAGAGCTGGGAGGCAAGACCAAGTGGCCAGAAAATGAAAGAGGAATAATATATACGAAGCTTCCTGCACCCTGCTTGGTGGAAGATGCAAAGGAAAATAATGGTGCAAATGTGCTATGATGGTCTGAGAGGAGAAGAAAGATGATACCACGAATGGTAAACAAAGACAGGAAATAGCCTGCTGGTGGTGTTAGTTCTTGATTAGGAGCCCGTTAAGTTTTGGCTAGAGGGCTAAACCCAGGGAGACATTATGTCAGCCCAAATGTGGAGAGAAAACAGGAAGACAATAGAACAATTAGACAGAGGAAGAGAGCAGAAGGGAACAAACATATTGCCCCCATTACAATGACACACAGCTAGAGCTTTGGAGCAATACTGCCCAGCTGCCTTTAGACTAACTGAAAATGAGAAAATAAAACAAACTTTCTTTTGACTGTCAAGGGTAAAGAGAGAACTGTTTCTTTTTCAGCCACTGGTAACCCGATAGCTTGCCACAGCGTATTTCACATAAGGAAGTCTGCAAAGCAACATCTAAGTGTTCCTTGTGATTAATATTCCTTATGATCTCCAGCCACCTAATCGCATCCTGACCTCGGGGAGGGTCAACTGTGAGAAGTGATGGGCTGTGGGAGCAGGGTGGGCTACCAGGGGGTGCTGGTGAATGATGGAGAGAAAACGAGGACCTCTGCAGACATGAATAAATAAATAGTGGCACTGACTTCAGGAATCACGCCATGGGTCCAGAGCTGCACAGAGCTATTGAAAGAAGCAGGGCAATCCATTCCGAATGTCCAGATGCATTGAATGTAGGATATGCTTTTTTTTCTTCAGTTTAACCCCTCCAAAAACCCCCACTATAGCATGAAATGCAGCGCTACCCTGAGAAACAGATTGTCAACTCTGAGGGGGTTCCCAGGATGCATTAACCAGTGCTCAGACTGCCAGATAAGTTCTATAATGCAGGACAGATATTCTGCACTGCACGGTTAATTCTTGCATTTCGAACCGTGACAATGGTAGCAAGATTTCTTGTATTTTTTATGTTTTTTTTTTTCAGGAATGAGGTGCTTTCCTGGATACCTAACAGCCTGGACTGTACAAGAGCCTCTCTCCTATCCAGATAAACTGTGTGGGCACTGCTGGTCTGAGCCAGATGTGTCTGAGCTGGTGGTCCATTAGATGGAAGATTTCACACGGTGTCAGTGTGGCCAGCTGGCTCAAATACACACAATGCCAATTTTCTTTGCAGCAGAGGGTTTCTCTGAACTGGCACTGTCTGGTAGCCTGGGACCATGCAGGCCTCCAAGTCACCAATTTACCCCAGGTGTCTAAAATCCTCAACATAGCTCTGAGATTATTTTTTCAAGAGGACATCTTTAACTGCTTCTAAGCAAATTCAGTTCCAATCTGTTCTATTTCCTCTTCTTAATCTTTTCCTCAGAATATGCTTTCAGCCATTAAAGTGTCCAAGTTGAAGAAAATGGGCCAAAGCACCAAAATGACTAATGGTCCCCCCTCAAAAACACCCGGGTATCTGAGCTAGCTCATAACACACACTTTTGTTTCACCTTGAAGAAAAATAAAAAGGTTCTAATTCAGAAAAAAAAATGTTCTATTTCCATTTTTCATTTATGCAAATTACACTCCGAATAAATAAATCTACATAATCTCACCTCCCTGCTAGACAACTTGCAGTAACATTTGCCAGGAGAAAGACAGGCTTTTCTGATACTAATGCATAAAACATGCCGAACAGAAAAAAAACCAACACAACCCAACAAATCATATTGAGCAAATAGCTGCTGTGCAGCTCTGGAAAGAATAATAGAGGGACCGATGAGTTACTCAGGATTGTCATGTTCAATTATTTCAAACATGCTAACAGTTAAGGGTATATTTAAGTTAAGGTTTTAATAGAGATGGTCATATCCCGAACTGCTGCAATCTATAGGAATTCTTTTCTTTAATTTCCACGGAACAGGCACGTAGTCCCCTCTGCTGAAGCATCCAACAGTGTCAGGCTGTTGGTCCTGGAAGACCAATCTATTCAGCACGTAGCTGAGGTACTCTGCAGGGGCTGCAGCTCCAAAAAACAGGTCTCTTAACGCGGTTTTGGGAATGTAGGAAGTGTTTTCCCCAATTTGACCTGTTCCTTGCTCTGTGTGTACATGTGAGGCTTGGTGAACGTAGAGATTGCCACCGGTCTTGGGACTGCAGCAAGTGAAGGATAAACCAAAAATCGGTGGCAGTATGTCTTGATTAGGTATCAGTGGCCTTTTCCCACTCTGATTGCATACGGTATATGATGAAAGGCAACTCTTACTCTTGACGGTCCATACAGAAATTAATAAACTTCAGTCGTACTTGGGGCTTTGACACTCTCCTGTAACCTTCCAAATATCTTTTCCCACCGGAAAACCTATTCTGGACAGTTGAAGTCCTTATATTCTTTTCTCTAAAGAATTAAGACTAGTCAATGAGCCTAGGTCTACCAAAAGGCTTGAGTGCTATATAATGCATCTCCAGAGTTTTAGATGCTGTGATGCTTTGTGGAGGTCAAAGTTGTCTTTTCCCAGTGGAGAAATGTAAGTTCCTTGCACGCTTCCTGTAGGCCGTAAGGTATGGGATACACAAAGCCTACAGACTGAGTAGGAAGCTACCTAATAACGTCAATTAACAAACCTTCAGAAAATACGATTCAAGACCATGACTCTGCTAAGAAATCACAGCCACAAGACTGGCACTAAAATAAGTGGTTTCTAACAACTATCTGCAGGACGATAAGTTCTTTCTACTTCTGGTAGTTGAGAGTATATACCTGGGATACAGTATGTCCCCCATATCAGCCAACTGCCAGGTGAAGTCCTTTTTGGTAGGCGATTTGATGTTGCAGACCAAGTTATTTACTTGTCAAGTCTGCTCTACCAGGAGTAGAAATACCTGGGTGTACTTTGGAAGAGAGAAAAGGACTGACCTTCAAATAACTGGCAAACAGTCAAGGGTTATAATAAAAGGAGGAGGATTTGACACTACAGATTTTTGTGACAGCATAAAATTAAATCTGGTTTACTAGGGATACAGGAATACTTGGTTCCACTGATGGGAAATGCAAAGGACGACTCAGATTCAAGACTGATTGTCGTCAGTCCTGACAGAACACACTGCTTCAGGAACCCTTGGTTTTCCTTGTTTCCCTGTGCAGTGGCTGGCCACATCCCCTAGGGAAGTACGGATCCTTCTCTCCACTTGCATTCCAGAGCTTCCTAACTAACAGCTCAGCAGAGGAGGAGGAGAAAAGGGCTGCTGTACTTTTTCCACAGCAGATATGTAGGTAAATCTTCAAAACAAGTCCAAGCTGCTTCCTGCTCCAGGTCCAGAGCTTCCTAACTAACAGCTCAGCAGAGAAGGAGGAGAAAAGGGCTGCTGTATTTTTTCCACAGCAGATACGTAGGTAAGTCTTCAAAACAAGTCCAAGCTGCTTCCTGCCCCAGGGCTACTTGAAGCTACACGTCCATAAGAGTTTCCAAGTAACATTTCTCCTTAGATAATCTAGGTGCAGTTGCGCACCTCACTAATCCCCAATGTGCTGCAAACTCCATAGTTTAGTTCTAGGTAAGGGAAAAAAACTTAAGGGTTTGAACATGGGCCTTAGTAACTGAACGATCACAGACCGTAGAATCGCAGAATGGTTAGGCTAAAGATCACTTATCCAACCCGCCTTGCCATGGGCAGGGATGCCTTCCACTAGATCAGGTTGCTCAAAGTCCCGTCCAGCCTGGCCTTGGACAATTCCAGGACGGGGGCAGGATATTTGCAAGCTTTTGATACGACAGACCCGCTTTATGGCCTTATCTTGTACTCTCTGGATAGAGCAGGATACCTGTTATTCCAAAACGCATGGCTTGCTAAAAATCCCAGCCTAGACTCCATGTATTGATTTATTGCACCAGAGCTTTCAAAATTTTTACTTTTATCAGTGTCAGTCAGTCCTGCTGTTACATAAAAATAAAACAGGGCTCTTAGACCTTTCACCTGGCAGAAGAGCTCACTTCTCACCTTGCACTAACTGTGGCTGTGTGCCAGAATGTGCTTATACTGGGTAGAAACATCTACAAATGAATTCCCACACCAGTTTCTTTGTTCGTTTTTTCCCTGACTTTAAATCTAGGACACAGCATAACCAGCTGTGCAAGTCATTGTCTCGTGAATCAGCTTCTCACAGAGCAAAGAGGGGAAAAAAACAAACCAACAAACCAGCTCCTCCAAGAAACTGGCAGTACTCTTCCAAGGTCTGTTCTCCCCAGTGGAAAGTGATAGGATGAGGGGAAATGGATCCGAATTGCACCAGGGGAGGTTCAGGTTAGATATGAGGAAGAATTTCTTTACTGAAGGGGTTGTCAGCCATTGGAACAGGCTACTCAGGGAGGGGGTTGAGTTGTCATCTCTGGAGATGTTTGAGAGACGGTGGATGTTGTGTTGGGGAGCATCGTTCAGCTGGTTGATAGGGCTGGGACAAAGGCTGGACTCGATGATCTTCAAGGTCTCTTCCAGCTGAAACTATTGTATGATTCTCTAAGGTGATCACCTCGAGAGAAGCCATCGGAGCCGCCACATGCACAGACTCGTTCAGGCTAGTTGGCATCGAACTTTGCCTTTGTTTAAACCATCAGCTGAATCTGGGATCAAGTGAAACCGCTACGCTTTGGAGTTATCTAAACCCCAAGTATTTCTGTTTCTCATGGAACGTCCAAACGCTCACTGAGCAGTTCGGTCTCTCTTTCAGGCTGCTTGCTTCTCTGATGTGACCGATAAGGAATCTAAAAGCCTGTTAGAACTAGGTTTTGAAACAGTTAAAATGGCAGAATGGAAAAAGAACAAACCCACACCAGCACAGGTTAGGGAGTTGATGTTTGACGGGTTTTTGCCTGAGTACAGATCAGGAAGGACAGATGATTTGGGCAACAGCGGTGTTCAGCAGCGGCGCTGGCGGCCGGGACTGGGCCTGACGCTGCCCAG
>NW_009713365.1:7724-50113 GCF_000703405.1 Apaloderma vittatum | reverse complement strand
CCCCAAGTCAAGTCTCTGCTGGACTTCACAGCATCTCTGTTCTCGAGGAGTTTTTTGGGAGATATATAAATAAATACAGGCCAATGGCATCCTGGCCTGTATCAGAAATGGTGTGACCAGCAGGAGGAGGGAGGTGATCATGCCCCTGTACTCGGCACTCGTGAGACCTCACCTCGAGTACTGTGTCCAGTTTTGGTCACCACAGTACAAGAAGGACATCGAGGTGCTGGAGCGGGCGCAGAGAAGGGCAACAAGGCTTGTGAGAGGTCTGGAAAACATGCCCTATGAAGAGCGGCTGAGGGAACTGGGTTTGTTTAGTCTGGAGGAGACTGAGAGGAGACCTTATTGCCCTCTACAACTACCTAAAAGGAGGCTGTAGTGAGGCTGGTGTTGGTCTCTTGTCTCTAATTACTAATGACAGGACAAAGGGAAATGGCCTCAAGTTGCATCAGGGTAAGTTTAGATTGGATATTCGGAGGAAGTTCTTTACTGAACGAGTGGTGAGGCACTGGAACAGGCTGCCCAGGGAGGTGGTGGAGTCACCAACCCTGGAGGTGTTTAAAAAAAAGTAGATCTAGCACTTGAGGCTGTGGTGTAGTGGTTAGGTATGCTGGGATGAAGGGTGGACTAGATGATCTTCAGAGGTCCCTCCAACCCCTAACATTCTGTGATTCTGTGATTCTGTGATTCTGTAAATGTATTTTCTTGCATGGAACGTGTCTTGAAAGGATTTATGTCTGCAACATTACCTGGCGGTGGGGCAGGGTTTTTCTTTACTTAATTACTTAAAATACAACCACTTTGACTAGTAGAAGTTTGAATGTGTAAATACTGGAAAACCCTGACAGTTTCAAAAGCCGTGTGCCTGACAGAGACAGCATTGCCCTGGAAAGAATCGTTGCATGACCATGTAGGTCTCTGTGCTTTCGACCCCTCTGCCAGGAGCACGGGGATGCGTGTCCATCCCGGCCACTGCAGGCTGCGCGCAGTTTGCGCAGGGGCTCAGTCCTTCCCAAACTGAGCGCCTCCTCTGTGCCCTGGGCTTGTTTTCCGTGTGCTTGGCTGGGGAAACGAAAGCCCAAAGCTGAGCTCTTTGGGCAATGACAGAGGCTTCGTTGGGATGACGATGGATTGTCCAGTGAGTGTGGGTTAACTGTAGGTACTTCTAAAAGCCCTGGGGTTAATCCCTAGGATTGGCGTTTACTTGTGATGCAGGTAGCTTGGGAGATGATGTCAAGAGACATAATAAACCTTTCCATTGTGTTTCTAACCTCAGTACCCTCACTTCTTGAAGAGAGAAGGCAACAAGCTTCAGATCATGCTGCAGCGGCGGAAGCGGTACAAGAACCGAACCATTTTAGGTTACAAGACTCTGGCTGTGGGGTCTATCAACATGGCTGAGGTGAGCAGCATTTGATTTCTGTTGACTAAGGTGGATGTTTTTGTTTCTCTTTAAGCTCAGTGTTGTCACTTTCCTCACTGAGAAGTACTTGGCAGGATTTCATACAGCTGTCTCAATAACTGTAAGCAGTATTCACAAGGCAGTATTTTAAATTTTGGATAGTATCTTGAGAGCTAAAGCTTTCACAAGGCTAACTTGTTAACTCGTAAGGGCTTTGTTTTTGTTGTGTGACTTTTTTAGAGTTAGGGAGTCCAGATCAGAAGTGCAGAACTGACAGAGTCACTCAGGGAAGCCTTCCAACCCTAGGAAATGTTAAAGTTAAAGTGAGGTTTTCTCTGTGTGAGAGATCAGGATCAAGAAGCTTCTCTCATTTTGTTTGAAACACCTTTTGCAATTCTTATTTCATGTCTGTTGGTAATTCAACTGGAGTTCTACTCATGAGGGGTTAACGACAAAGTTTTCAAATTTACATCTGAAAATTAATGCTGGAATCAAGTATGGACAAATTATTTACTAAGGCTTTCTGAATGGCTTAGCTCCATGCTTCATTTTTTCATGCCCTGTTTAATCTTTGCTGTTTCTGAGTATTTAGAGATGGGCTTAGCAGTAGCAGGTTCAGCTTAACACCAATATTTTTCATCAGACTGCATTCTGTCAACAAATCATTTCCATCAGAAATAAGTTGGTGTTAGGGTGTGGTGAGTTATTACTATATTAAATAAATCATTATAAAGATCACGCCTTGTGTGTGAGTTCAGCTTCCCTTAGACTTGCAGTAACTGGTGGACTCCCCATTTCATAGCTGAGTTCTGTTTTGTGGTGTTGTAGCTAACATTTTTCCTGTATTGTGTTTGAATTAAGAACTAGAAATTAAATACTGCTGTAAGGCAGAAAACATGTGGGCCTCTTAATTGGACCCATCAGTGAACTTCTAAGTGTTGGACCTTTGCTGCTGCTGCATGTGGTTTCTCTTGTGTCTTTTTGGACTGTCAGCTGACTGAGGTTAGAAGGTCAAAAATTTTCGAAGGTTCACTGTGTTAGGAAATAATTGTTCATCTGGAATATTTCTGAAACTGAAAACTTCAGGAAAACAAACTTTACATGCCCCACCCCTCCCCTTTGCAGTTTATAATATAATGACCCCTAAACAACACTGAGACATTTCTTAAAGAAGAAAAAAAAATTTTAAAATTCTCTTAGTTGTTGAAACAAAGCAATGAATTGGAGTCATAAGTCTGAGGGGAGTTTGGGAGCAGAGGAGCACGTGTTCCGTGTTCACCTCGGTCTTGCTGAAGCCATATGAGGAGCTGACAGAGCAGCCTGAGGTGTTTGTGTGTTAGAAAGCTGAGGCATGGGGAAGCGCTTTCTGACTCTGGTGGGGCAAGAAAAGAGCGTAAGTCTTAGGTTCTGGGAAGAACCCTCTGAGTGGTGGGTGGCAAAGGAAGGAAAAGCCCACACCAAGATGTCCCTTCACCGTTGTCTTATTTTTTCATGACTCACTGCTTCATCATCCTCGCGTGGCCAGGTCCTCTGATATTCAGGTGCCAGCTCTCTAAAGCAGGGATTTTTGCTCTAGGAAGCACTTTGCATCTGTATCTCACCAAGAATTTTTTACTTTACTGGGTTCTTCTGCTGGGCTGCAACACAAAATTAAAAACATCTAATTAGATGTTCAGAAGGTTGGTAACTTGATAGTTCAAATCAGTACTGTGTTGTGGAAGGAAATACATAGTAATGAGGTAATCAGGTATTATGCTTCAAGGATGAGCTAACAACTGTCAAGCTCAGAACACTTTTTCTTTTCTTCCATCACTTCCACTAGTAGTCAACCAAAATCTCGACTAGCATTGTGTATTGCCTGCAGGTGGCTTCTGCAGTCTCAGAGTGTTGGCTTGCTTCTGTACTTGGAAACACGAAGTAACTCTGTTAACATAAGTAACTCATAGCGTGCAAATGTGGCATGTTTAAGTACACTTAAATGCGGATTTGTGTGCTTGATTTCTGTCCCAGGTCATGCAGCACCCAACAGAAGGTGGCCAGGTCTTAAGCCTTTTCAGCAACATCAAAGAGGCTGCAGTGAAGGTAGCAGAAATCTGGATCTTCTCCTTGTCAAGTCAGCCAATTGACCATGAAGACAGCACTATGCAGGCCAGCCAGAAAATCAAGTCTACAGGTGAGTACAGCCACATGCTCTGAGGACTGGTGCCTTTCTGAACTAGCTGGAATTAAGGCCCACTTGGGCTTAGACGCTTCCTGGGATAAATGAGAACTGGTTTGCACAAGGTGCTGTGTCTATAACTGATGAATGCGAAGAAAACCCACTTTTCAAACCTGTTGCGGTGTAAGCAGGGAATGTGAGAGGAGTAGGGGACCGAATTGCTGAAGCTTTTCCTGCATATCGCACCAGGCCTGAGCCACCCAGCAAGGGTTAGCTGTGTTATTGCCAACGGTTTTCCAGCGTTACTGGTGGATGTGTTGAGAACTTGCAGCTTCTCACCTGGCTAAAGTGTTGTATTCAGGAGATTCACCTTTAAGCTACTCTTCCAACTTTTTTTTTCCTTTGAGTATTCTACAGTCCATCTCATTAGCTTAGGTGGGACCTGCAAACCTGCAATGTATTTGCTGCAGACTATGGCCTGGTTTAATGAGTGTAATCCATGGTGTTGTGCACTCTACAGGGGAGTCATTGAGTTTCTACTTGTGACAATCTTCTGCTCACTGCTAGAAGAGTGACCTGCTAAAGGCAGTGCACACAGGTGCTTCTGTGTTGTTGCCTGAGGCTAGACAGGTCACCTGAAGTATCGTTTCAATAAAGGATTTAGACTCTCCTGGCATGTCCTATGTGCTCCTTTAAGTCAATTATGCCCAGGTTAGTGGGAAAAGTTATCTCCCCTCTGGAGAAACGTTTTTATTTGCTGCTGTCTACCAGGTGGTTCTTTCCAGGGTAGAAGGGGGTGGTGTTTCAAGGAGGCTTGTCTGTTTCTGGTCCTTCCTTCATATTAGATGTTTCTCCTTGTTTCTTACCTCCAGGTGGTTTCCATCTCACTGGTTCTAGCACAGATAAAAGATAAACTAGCAAGTATCTCCTTGTGTGCCTTCTTTCTTGATTTGCGACTGTTAGTTGGCCTTTTCTGCTCCTGAGATGATACTGTCCACTCACCTTAAAGGAGTTTCATAGGATCTCTCCCCTCTTTCCTTCCTTTTCAGACAACTATTCCGAGGAAGAGTACGAGAGCTTCTCTTCTGAGCAGGAGGCCAGTGATGATGCCGTACAGGGCCAGGTATGGTTTAGGGCATGGCTTCACCCTGCGAGAGATTCAGTAGAGCATGTACACTCTCAGCTCATACTTGAAACTAAAAGCCTATTTCTTTAGCTAAACTAAGACAGTGTGAGACTGTCACCAGGAGTTAGCTGTGGTGGCAGAAGGCCTGCACAGTACTGCATTTCTTCCACCGTGCTGTGATTTATTTGTTCACATGTTTGGACTCAAGCTCCCTTTAAACACTAAAACATTATCATCCTTGTGTGTTTCTCTGCTTAATGGTCAGCGCGTCAGTTGATTGCTTCTGCAATACTGACTGGATTCAAAAAGCCCAACTAGATCCCCAGCTGTAATTAAAGGGCCAGTGGGGTCTGGGTCAGTCTTTCATCTTTAATACTTTCTGCAAAACAGGTCTTTATGGCTAGATGTGAGATGCTTTTGAGTTTGAGACTTATTTGCCTTCAGACTCTGGCATCCTCTGCCGTCCACCTCTTGGAGGGTACTGGGAAAGGAAACCACCAAAATGTGGGCTTGTGACTATCCTTGTTCCTTGAATGTAGGGCTGTTTTGCTTCTTCACGCTGTTATTCCTGGCTCTCTGCAGACCTGATTGACTTCCTTTTCCCTCTGTGATTTTAATTGCAATTAAGGCAAATGCTAAAAGCATTGGAAGCCAGAGCAGCAGGTTCATCTAAGTAGAGAGAATGTTTTTAACACTCAAATGCTCATGTGTCCCCAAATCGCAAAGGTAACGCAGGAATCCTCTTTCTGTTCAGGATTTGGATGATGATGAGTACGAGCTGGGGAAGCCCAAGAAGCAGCGGAGATCGATAGTAAGAACGACGTCCATAACCAGGGTCGGTGGAAATTAGTTTTACTAACACTGATGGGGTTTGGCCAGGATGCACAGTGCATGTGGCTTATGGGAGCAGCAGTACTAGACTTGCTGGCCCAGCAGAAAGCTTGGGGGCATGGTCACAGCATGTAAAAAGCTAGCAAAAACAGTCAGTTCAGGGAGCAAGGCCATCCAAGGTGTGTTTGTGTGCTGTCTCGAGTGTCCTTTGGCTGCAAGGAGCTCCAGAAAACATGTAAGTGTACAAAATTCCACCCCCAGGAAGAAGCCAGTGCAGAATGCATGCTCATGTGAAGTCCTGAAAGCAGCTTTAAGCGAAGGGAAGCTCTTCAGTTCGGGCTCTGCATGGTAGAGACCAGTGGGAAGATTTCAAAATGAAGTATCTCAGTCAGGGGCTGGAGCTTGACAGATATATCTGATGTGGTGCATGTAGGCCTGAGGCAAAAGAAGTAGCTGGATATTGAAAGCTTTGACAAGTTGCATGCTGCTATCCCCCCTCTCACAGCAAGCATGCATATGCCTGCAAAGCGGCACTTCTGTGCGGAGCAGTGACTTGAGCTTGACCATACTGTAATTCAGCTTTTTGCCTGCACAAGTGTTTATGCGTGTTTCTGATGACAGTGACTCAATCACCAGGATGGGCTAGGTTTCTTTTTGGGTTTAGGAGTATGGAGCTCATTGTACCTACTGCAAGGCTTTTTCTGGAATCTGTGTATTGATAAGGTCTGAAATAAACCTTATTTTGATCTGAATCTGGCACTAAAAAGATCTTCTCTGAGACCAGGAGCATGCTAGTTCATATCCTTGCTGTCCTTAGGATTTTTTCAAGAGTCAGTGACCAGCCAGGGCAAAATACACCATTTGGCTGTTAAGCAAGCAACTTCCTCATAATAGGAATAATGTTTTTCTAGCCCTGCCCTCTAAACTGGTACTGAATCTTCAGTGTTTGGGCCTCGCACAAAATGGGGTTTGGTGCAGTTAACGTCAGTCCAGCTCCAAACCAGACCTCCTGTCTTCCAGCTGTCACACTGTTCAAGCCAGCAGACCCCTCTTGCCACATCAGCTTAGCTGCTGCGTGCTCTCTGTCCTCCCTCCACAAACCACTGTGCTGGTCCAAGGCTGTCTGCGTGATGGACAATTTCACTTGGCGTCCTGAGCCAGAGGACGACTCTCACTGTCATAAAAGCATCTCGGCCTCACAAGTGCATTGGGGACAAAAGTAGGCGAAGTCTTTGGAGAGTCTTGTCTGAGGCCTGGTGGATTTATTTCACCTAAACTTCAGCTGCCTAGAAGGTGGTTGTGGCTTACAGGGTTTGAATTTCAAGGTAAAGGGCTAGGCTTGGAGGCGGGGGCCACCATGAAGTGTCTGAGGCCGGAGTTGGACTTGCAAGAAGAGCTTGCAGGCAGTTGGACTTGCAAGAAGAGCTTGTGGGATACAGGAGAGCCAGCAAATGAGCAACTTTATTTGCTTAAGAGTGACCTGGTGCCACCTATTTTATCCTCCCTTTCCTCCAGATGCAGGGATGCCACCTCAAATACTCTGTACCAGCACTCACACCTGGGCCTTTCTAATCTTCCTTTTCTTCAGATCTGTGCGTATTAATGGTTGTTAGTGCCAGAGAGAGAAGAGCTGGGCGGTTTGTGGCACATCTCAGCTGTTTGGTCCTGTGAGAGCAAGCTCTTAGGGGCAAGTAAACACAAGGGGAGTGTGGCAGTTTGGTTTGTGTTGTTTTGGACTTGGTGTCTGCTACACCCAGGACCTGGGGTTAATCAGACTCAGAAAACATTTTTCTGATAAAGAAGTGCTAGGGACAAACCCCACCACAACTGACTCATCCTGTTAAGAATCAGAAAAGTTGACTGTCAAATGTTTGCCAGAAAAATATTGAACAGGTACAAGAGGTGGTCTGGGAGGTAAAATAATTCATTGCCCACTGTGTGTCCAACCAAGAGTGGAATGCCGTCTGCCAGGGAGAGAAGATTTATAAAGCTTGGCAGGATGTAAGTTAGTTTGCTGGAATGCAGGAAAGAAGGTGTTGTAGGTGTGGAAGAGCTGATTTCAATATCAGAACAGCAGAGACTTGGTTTGCGGTGACAGGAGTTGTTTCATTTGAAGCAGCAGCTAGAGCACCAGTGTCAGATGTGCCTGGGCTTCTTGCAGACTGGGAGAAAACAGTTAACTTAATCCTTTACTTATGTAAAAGTGTCTTTGACTTGCAGCAACAAAACTTCAAACAGAAGGTTGTGGCATTGCTGAAGAGGTTTAAAGTGTCTGATGAGGTAAGTAATTAATTCTGTAAACCTTCTTGTCTTCTGTGTTGGCCTCTGCTTGGTGCCTCTTGCTTTAGGCTTCAGGAGCACTCTCCTGTTTCCTCCTAGTTCCCTTGTTTTTGTTTTCAAGCCTGCAGTGGATGTGACGTTTCCTTATGCGCTCACCTTGCATGGAGGCTTGAGGGCCAACTTTAAAATGTCATAAAACTTCTAGACTGGGTTTTATCAAAAGCAGATTTTGGCAACCGTATGTGTATCCATTAGTTTTGCACACTGCTTTAAAATTATCTTCGACCCTTTCAAAGGCAATCAGCCTGTGGTATATATTGCTTGTGAAGTTAAATCCTAGTCTGTTTGATCATCTTACTGGAACAGCCAGGCAAGACGTGACAAACTTGGATAGGGAACACAGATCAGCAAGAGAGTCAGTTGTCTGGTCAGAGCTGAAAGCGAAAGAGATCCAAACCCCAAGAAACCTGCATAACATTAAATATCTAATGTAAAACCAGTTAACATCTCACTTGGCTGTATGGCTGTGTGCTGATTTCGTGGCTTGTGGGCAAGAGTAACTCCTCATGCTTTCTTGGGCTTCCAAAGAGTCCTGTTAGCTTTGCTGTTCTTCCCAAGTTAGCTCAGCAGAGTTCAGCACCTGTAGCTGAGATCTCAGCCAGCTGAGCTGCTGCTTTTCCAGAGCTGCCATTCAGAAGGCAAGCCCCGAGCTGTGCATAGCTGCCTGCTTACTCTGGTATATATGTGAAACAACCCACGGAAGTTTTGTGTGAGATAGCTGTTCCCTTCGGCTTTGTGTGTGGATAGCAGCTGGTCTAGGTTTCAGGTGCCTCCTGTGGGAAATTTTGTCATTTCTACCTGCTTGGATATCGACTCGGAAGGTCTCACAGCAACTCTTTCAGGAAAACCCAGGACAGGTTACACTGCTGGGAGTACTGCATTTCTGCACTTGTTCTGCACCATTAGCTACATTTTCAATCTTTGTTCATAGAATAGGCTTGAATAATGAACATCATCTGTGGTTAATAGCTTGTTCATGAATGTTTAGTTCAGTGTGTAACTTCTACTTAGCCAGACACTGACAAACTTGACCCAAAACAAGCAGTTCTCATATACTTAATGTTTCTGTTGGATATAGTACGAACTGTATCTGTTTCTGTTGCACTAGAACAGAATCTTACTCCCAGGACTGGTGTGCTGCAGTCCTTGGTGGGTAGCTCAGGTGACATAGGTTTGATCTGGCTCCTAGCAGATCCAGTGATGCCTGCTTTTGTCCTGTCTATAGGTTCTGGATTCAGAGCAGGACCCGGCGGAGCATGTTCCAGAGGTGGAGGAGGACTTGGACCTTCTATATGACACACTGGATATAGAGAACCCCAGTGACAGCGGGCCAGAAATGGAGGATGATGACAGTGTCTTGAGCACTCCAAAGCCAAAGTTAAAGTAAGTGTGGGGCAGCTGATGCTGGGCCAGAAAGAGACCACGTACAGTGTCAACACAAATTAGATGTTGTTTCTGCTTCCACTCCTCCATCCTATTTTTTCCTCTTATTGACCTCATGGCAGAGCACTTGTGTGTGGAGTTTTTTACAGCATGAGTGACTGCTTGTGAGCTGAGGGCAAGGGGGGAGTATCCAACTTCAGTCTCATTTCTTCCTTGGTCCCTTTGCAGGTGTTCTGCTGCCCTGCCACCTGAGCGCAGGGGTGGGAGTTGCCGACAGGCAGGCAGTAGAATCAGACCATACACAGGTGTTTTGGAGAGGTGGTAGAAGCAGCAGGAAACCTGTGCAAAGGCAGAAGGAGTTGTGGTTGGAAGCTTCAGGGCTGGACAGGGCAGCCTGTCTTTTTGGAAAAGCTGATAAGGCCCTGTGTGGAAAGAAAGTATCTGCAGTGGTTAAGGAAGCAGAACTGTGGAAAACAAAAGGAGTTCCTCAGGACCCGAGGGGACTGACTGCAGCACTCGTAGATACACACGAGTCTGTTCTGAACCAGGTTTTGTGGGCGCTGACGTATGGGTAATCACAGGGTGGAGCTGAGCTGAGGATCGTTGGCTCAGGGTCCCAAACAGATGCAGAACCCTGAGCCAACAGAGCCCTGTCACGTCCCTGCTGAGTAAAGACTGAAAACATGAGACTGTTGGAGCTGCACTCGTGCTTCTGGCTGACATGTGGTTATACACGCTCAAGCCTTCAGTGTTGTGATGACTCTGAAACAAGGAAAGCCTACCCCTGCAGTTGGTCAGTAAAGTATCTGCTAAATGCCAGCTAATTGCCAGGTGTCATAATATCCTAATTAACATAAAATAACATAGTTAGGCTAAAAATAGATTGTGAATCCGGAGTGACTTGCTCCTTATCACTGAGCTGGAAGATTTCAGGGGTAGACTGGGGCAGCAGTGGTAAGTGATGGGGCTGGTGCCTTATAAAGCATCTGCAGCTTGACCCAATGTATCGCCAGTGGGTAAACCCTACCTTGAAGGGATTTGAAAGTAGATGTGCTGCGGTAAGTAGCTGCTTTGAAACAAGACAAGATGTTGTACTGTACGCACTGAGAGCTTGCGTCCTGTTCCTTGGAGTTGCTGACTGTTCTGGGATGTGTGGTTGCTGGAGTAAGAATTTACTGTGCCTGGCCATGGGGAGACACTTTGTGGTTTGCTGTGCCCAGTCTGTGTGTTCATGCCTTGAAAGAGATGTGATAAATTCTGATACTTGTAGGCAGGTTTTCCCTGGTAGAGAAAAAAAAAAAAAAAATCAGTTCCTTAAATTGTAATTGAGCCTTACAGCCTGGTATTATGAGCTGTCTTTTTACATGGGAGCGCAATCTGATAGTAAGTGCTCCCTTATCTTATTGAGCAAATGTGCAATTGGATCCTAGGGCTGGCAGCCAAATCGAGATGCAAGCTGGAAATAAAATCCGTGTTAGCTCCAGGAATTACTTACCCACAGGAGCAGAGGATTGGTGGGGGATAGTAATTCTACCTGCTGTATTTCAGTCATGAGCTAGACCCTGTGTGTAATGGCATATAGCTCTCTCAGTATTTTGCAAAGCTGAAACAAGAATTGCAGTGTGAAACTTTGCACCCGGTGCTTACAGTAGTGAGGATACAACTGCTTGTGTGGGGTGAACGTGCATTCTGTTCTGCTGTGGGAAAATGTGGGACCCACATGCCCACCCTCTTTTTTATGGAAACGAAAGATGTTGTTTGGTGTGCAGTGTGAAAGTGTGCAAGCGTTCCTAGTAAGAGCTGCACGACAGGTGACCTGATGGATCCGTTAGGTGGAGGTTGGTTGGTCAGTGTCAGGGCTAGACAGAGGTCCCTGGACTTTCTGGCTTCTCTTGCTGTGCTGGAGACCTCCCACTCCTTTCAAAAGCAGCCCATAAAAACCACTGAGATGCAGTAATATGCCCTGAGAACAGTCGTGCTGCTTTGATGTGGATGTGTTGGACTTCTGTTAGTGTTTTTGGTTGTAAGAAACTGGTTTTGCTTTCCTTATTTAGACCATATTTTGAAGGACTGTCACACTCCAGCTCTCAAACAGAAATCGGTAGCATCCACAGCATTAGGAGCCAGAGAGAGCCATCAAGTCCTGTAAGTCATGTTTCAAGAAGGTTATCCATCTCTAGGTTATATAGCAGACCTGTACTGTCTCTATTTACATGTGTAAATTAAAGCACCCTCTCTGACTTGTTCCAAAGAGATACACATTTTCTGCTGAGAAAACATGTTTGTTTTTTCGGTTTATTTTTTTAGGGGAGGACGACGGGGGGAATTGTTTTGGGGTTTTTTTGGGTGGTGGGTTGTGTTTTGTTTTATTTAAAATCAAATATTGCATGAACTTAACGGGCCATCGTCATGTTATGTATTGAATACTTGCTAATGAATAGCTCCAGATTCCTGTTTACTTGAAATGATTATCAGGATGGGAGATGCTACCTGAAAGTTTTCGGGACCTCCTGTTTGGAGGAAGCTTTACCTTACTGTTGTTGAGATACCTGTTGTGGTGGATGAGAGTGAATACTATGGGGCAGCTTGTATTTTTCCATCCCCTCATGGATGGGTGTGCTAAGCATGTAGAATATCAGTGCTATTCCAGGGCACATCCTTGCCTTTGCCATGTATCGTGCACCAGCTTTGCCGCATCCCACACGAATGAGTTCGGTTCTGGTTCAGACTGGGAAAGACTCATGGTCATTGTGGGGAGCTGTGCAATGTTTAAACAGAAGCAGTGTGTCTTTTGAACAGCCTGGTCAAGAGAGTGTGTCTGAAAACTGTGCCAGCGCCATACTTCCTAATGGTTTTTATCTCCTCAAGCAGGTAGAAGTGCCTGAAAAAACAAAGAGTCTTGGAACCAAACATGCAGGCGACAGTATTTCTGACACTGTCTCTTACGTAAGTTGAAAACACATTTGTTAATGTTCCTCCTGCCAGTTTGGGTGCCAGCTGTGAACTATGTTCTGTGGCGTGTGTCTGTCCATCTGTACAGTTACACACGTGCAACAGAACTGAAGTAGGTAACGTTAGCCACAGTGAAGATAATACTGAGCTCTCCTCCTGACCTTAGTTGTCAGAGGTTCTTACCTTTCAGCCTATTGAAATTGAAGGCTGGCCCAAAGTGTCCTAGTGAGCCATATGTATCATCCTGAAAAGTATCCTCAGGGCTGTTCCATTTTATCAGACAGAAGTATTACATCGAGCTGAATTGGCAGAAATCAAGCTGGTCTTGGGGTAAAAGTCCCAAAGCTCAGGTTGCTCTACTAGGAACATGCAGTCTGTAACGTTTCTCCCATGTCTTTCTCTGCTAATTCATTTGGGTAAGCTGGATTAATCTGCATTGTATGAGGAGGCATGGCCCTGGCTTTGAGTTGGGAGAGTGTCTATTCCAAATAGTGTATCTGAGCACCGTTCCTACCTTGAGGTCCCTTGTGAGGCACAGCTGGTAGCCCCAGATAGCCAGTATTGGCTTCTCCCTTTCGGTAGTGCATAACATGTCTGGAAGAGGCAGACTGAATTTGCCTGAGCGATGCTGGGGTGCCTCCAGCCAGCCCTTGTGGTAGTGAGACTGAGGGGAGGGTTTGTGCCTGATGACTTGGTTCCCTGCCTTTTTGCAGGAGTCTAACCAGCAAGCAGAGGTTCAGGAAGCTGAACTTCCCACACCAGATGTGTTCGTCGAGAAGCTTCCACCCAGCGGGAAGATCACCAAGACCGAGTCCCTCATTATCCCGTCCACCAGGTAGAGTGGTGACACAGCACTGCTCTCGCTGCACACCTCCTAAGTGCTGATAAATGTGTCGAGGGGGAGTGTCAGGAGGGCGGAGCCAGGCTCTTTTCCGTGATATTCAATTACAGCACAAGGGGCAATGGGTGCAAGCTGGAACACAGGAGGTTCCACAAAAATATCAGAAAAAACTTTTTCCCTGTGAGGGTGACAGAGCCCTGGCACAGGCTGCCCGGGGAGGTTGTGGAGTCTCCTTCTCTGGAGACATTCAAAACCCGCCTGGACGTGTTCCTGTGTGATCTAATGCAGGTGATCCTGCTCTGGGGGGTTGGACTAGATGGTCTTTTGAGGTCCCTTCCAACCCCTGACATTCTGTGATTCTGTGTGCAGGGCTGCTTGGGAGGTCGTGGACAGCTTGCTTGCATTTGTTCAGGCTGGCCTTAAGCCATTGACTCTAAGGAGGCCTTTCTCGTGTTCGTGCTCTCAAGTGATGGGTTGTGAGCACTTGATAGACAGTGTTCAGAACCCTGAGGGACAACGTTGCTCTGAGGTTGCTCTTGGCCCTAAAGGTGGTCTTCAAGTCTAATACGTCCTGTTATACCTTCCCAAATACGGTAGTGAATGTGGGCTTCAGCAGCCCTACCGTATAGCTTCTCTGGTCATTTGCCACCAAGTAGATACGCCTTAAAGAGATATTTCTGTGCCGCATTTGGGTGTGTGAATGCAGCTTGCATGGCTGGATGCTATTATGTTGGTGTCACAGTAGCCGGATGGTGGTGTGGGTCTTAGCGTGGGCTCTGGAAGTCTGCCTGGGACTCCTGGGAACATGCTCTCTCACTGAAGCATGTTCAGAAGCAGAATTAGCAGGTCTCAAGCTAGCTCAGATCTACGTGCGCAATTCCTCAGTGGCTCTGCTCACACTGTTGAGGTTGACAGACTGTATTGTCTGGGATCTGGGGGATGTATCTCACTCACATACCAGCCAGCTCTGGAGTTCAAGCATCTCTCTCTAGCAGGTCTGAAGGGAAACAGACGGGACGTCGGGGAAGGAGCACATCCCTGAAGGAGAGGCAGCCAGTGAGGCCACAGAACGAGAGAGCAAACAGTCTGGACAATGAACGCTCTCCAGACACACGGCACCACTTGCAGGTATGAAGAAAGATTGCTATCTCTCCAGCCACTCCTAGTTTTTCCTCTTCTCCATCTGTCTCCTGTGGTGACTTTGATCCTGTCCACGTGCTGTCCCTGCTGGAAGGGAACTGGGCCCTGGGGCTTCAGGAGGGAGGGAATTTGTGTTGGCTCATACTGTATCTTCCGTCCAATCTGCTGGGTTTTGCCAGCCTATTGCTCTCTCAGCCCACCATAAAGTGAAAACACTGGAACAGATTGTTACGATGAGAAATGAATACGAATGTGTTGAGGAATTACTCCTTTGAAATCAGGCAAACTGCTAGGGGTTGCAAAAGGGGACTGACGTGCAGAGCGTGTGCCATGCTTTTGTTAGCTGTGGGACCCAGTTAATTCCCTCCCTCAATGACATTTTTCCTGGCTTACATGGATTCAAAATCCCTTGGGCTGCTGTTAGTTGGTATAAAGTGATGTAAATAAAAGTGAATAGCAGAAGGAGTAATGGCAAACAAAACCAAGGTGGCTAATAGAGGAACCTGCAGAATGAGTCCCAGCAGCCAGTGTGGCTCCTAGCACGCCTTTGCTGGGACCACCAAGCACTGGCCAGCCATGCACAGGCACCTCTCATGACTTGCTGGAGCTAGTGACTTCATGATTAGAGCTGACATCTCTTACCGTTGTCTTCTCTGTGTCTTGTTTTCCAGATCCCCAGGAAAACAGTGTATGATCAACTAAATCACATCCTGGTTTCTGATGACCAGCTGCCAGAAAACATTATTCTTGTCAATACTTCTGACTGGCAAGGCCAGGTAAAGGCAGGAGATGTTGCCTGAAGCACAGTTCTCCTTCACTGTTCCTCCTCAGGAATGGCCAGGCTTTGAGCTCTACCACTAACCAAGTAGGTTCTGCTGCTTGGTTGGAAGAGCAGTGATGGTGCGTGGGGGCTGGCAGCATACTGATTACCCAGTGCCTAGAGACTGGGTTTCATTTGACCTGGAGATGCTGTGGATCTTGTAAAGTTTTACTGCTTAAGTCTTTGCATAGAGGTTTTTATTATTCTTCTACAGAATGCCATTCCTTCTGATTAGCAGCACGCTGGGAATGACTAGACCTTTGCAGTCAAGAGCCTGCTTCTCAACTGTGGTAGCAGACTGGTACAGAGCAAGCAGGGAGGACTGACCTGTGGTTTAGGATGAGTTTTGTAGCAGGTGGTGAACACAGGAGAAGATATTTCAGGTCAGCTCTGTTGCTTTACATGAATGCTCATAGTTCCTGACTGCAGGTGTGTCACCTCCTGTTTTCTGATGGTTGTGTTAAGGAGAGCTCTGCACAGTGCTTTCTTACGCTGGCAACGTGAGGAGGTTTGTGATGGGTTTGAAACAAATTTTACTCCTTTCAGAACCTTAATCTGAGAAAGCAATAAATACATATGGAAGAGGACCAGTAAACATGTCTTGGGTGACTGTTGCCTGTAAAACTTGTGCCAGGCTCATAAAGTTACATTGTCTGGTTTGGCTTTCTTCTTCTGGAAGAACTAGGGTTTCTGTGTCCGAGAGAGCAAAACTACCAGCTGAGGTACTGGTTCTGGTCTCTGTATGCCTGAAAGATAGAAAAATGCCTTGTAGTGATGGACAGAAAACATTGTAGGTCATCTTCCAGTAGTTTTAGCAGCTTGTACCTGCGGTATCAGAGGACACAAAGATAGCATTGACTGGGGCATATAAATTAGTGGTGCAGAATTTGAAAACGTGAGGTAATTCCTGAGTCTCATCAGTGTTAATTATCTTCACTTATACCCGAGGTGGGTGTTAACTTCTTTCCTTTTAGCTGCATGGAGGGGAAACTGTCCCTCATGAGGAACATGTGTGTTGGTAGCACCCTTCTTTTCTAAGGGCTTGAGGATGGGCAGAGCACTGCATTTGTTTAAGTCCTTTTGAAATCGGAGAAAGGTGGAACCTCTGCATTTCCAGAAGCAGACGAATAGGCACCATCTGCTCTTACCCAGGGCTCTCTGCTAGGCGAATGGCCTGCTGCTGCTGCCCTGCTCTCTACGGCCATAAACCCCTGTTGTTCTAGAGTTCTTGTTGCTGTGGTTTGGATATAGTGTTGGCATTTGTAAAGAAGGTGCAACATTTCAGTTTTTCTAAAGGAAGATCTTCCCTTCAGCGGCTGAGACATTTGGGAACGATGAGACATTTGAGAAATATCTCTATCTCTTACAAATTGGACATGGGGACAGTGCCCACTTTTGGGTCTGAGAATCCCTAGGAGGCTGGGGGATGCAGATTTTCTTCTTGTGACAAACTACCAAAAGAAAGGACTATAAAAATGTTCTTTTCTCTCCTCAGTACCTATCAGATGTCTTGCAAAAGCATACCCTGCCAGTGGTCTGCACATGCTCCTCAGCTGATATTCAGGCAGCTTTCAGCACTATTGTCTCCAGGATACAGAGATAGTAAGTTCTCACCGTGCTTGTGTTTTTTGTTCAGGCTCAGCTCTAAAAGCCTCTCAGTTCCTGTGCCCCAGAGCCCAGGGAGTTTTCTGTCCAATAGCTGAGAATATTTTTCCCCTTCAATACCTCTCCCCAAGCTACTCTCCAGAAGTCAGTTGTGTGGCTCTTCAGTGCTCACCAACCCTGCAAAGTTGTTGCTTTTCTGCCATTTGTGTGGGGATACAAGTCTCCTTTCACTGAGACCAGTGATTTTCAAAGGCTGTAATTTGGAAGCTACCTCATAGGTCACATCTAATAACCAGTAAAGCATGCAAAGCTAATAGGTAGGTATTTAAATAGCTCTTGCTCTCACCTCTGCCTCCAAGTAATTCTCAGATCAATCCCTCAGTTCTTCAAGGCATTCCCGAGATACGTGACGGGGCTGTGGGTCCCCGAGTGTGTTCTCTGACACAGCAGTTAATTACAGTAGGTACATCCTAACCTAGATGGTGGAGTCCAGCCCTTTAGATTATCAAAATGTGTGAAAGAAGAAACAGAGAAACCAGTTAAGTGCTGAACAATGTTGCATTTTTATTAATAATGTTTTAAGCTGATGATAATTATTGTGATATTGTCCTGTGTATTGAGCGAACTCTCTTCTGCCAAGGTTGTTATTAACTTTTTTTTTCCTCCTCCTTGTTCTGAAATAGCTGGCTGGAAGCACAATTATGAATATGTTTTCTCTATTTCTGTCCAGCTGTAACTGCAATTCACAGCCTCCAAATCCAATGAAAATTGCAGTGGCTGGAGCCCAGAATTACCTCAGCGCTGTATTGAGGCTCTTTGTAGAGCAGCTGTCTCACAAAACCCCAGACTGGCTCGGCTATATGAGATTTTTGATCATCCCTCTAGGTAAATAAGGAACAATTTTTCACTGTAGAGAGATGAGTGGGTTAAATGTGATGTGCTCCCTCAGGAGAAGCCCTCCTGGAAGCTTTGACTGGGTATAGGGCATTAAATGAGGCAAATCTCATACTGTCATAGTATTGTATAACGCTTGTAATTGCTGCTCTTACCTGAGTGAATTTCATCTTTATGTTCTGTGGTGCCAAAGTCTGCTTGCAAACCCTTTGTTTGAAGCAAGAGGTTGAGAACTTCCTCCCCATATGGGCAGGCTCATATATGTCTTTTTATTATGGTACAACTAATGCATAGAATGATGTTCTGGAAGCCCTTTCCCTTGGCTGAAATCTTAAATTCATCGGACACTATGTTTCCCGAAGCAATAACTATTCTGGCCTCCCTGAGCCTGGCACAGAAAATGTTTATTGGCGGGGGGGAGGGGATGTGTTTAGAATTTTTTAAAGGCTCTGAAACTGCTGAGAGTTTAAATTATTTAATTTACATGTGTCTTTTGACCTTTCCTTTACATGCTGTTCTCCTTGGGTTTTTCCCCTCAATTTTCCAGCACCTTATCTCTGCTCTTCCAGCAACTCATGACGCCTGCTGGGCTGGAAAGTTACCCAACTTGGATTGCTTGTGTGGGGGCAAGTAGAGTCAACTGATAATATTGTTAGGTAGGGGTCTTGCTGTAATTGAAAATGTGAGGAATGTTGTAGTGGCGAGGCCTCAGAAGCTGGGCAGTCACTGATGCTTGTGGGCAGGGGCATCTGTTGGTGTTGCAAGGGTGTGATGCCAGAAGCAGGTCTAGTCCGAGGCTTGACTTCTGTGAATAGAGCACTTAGGGGATGTAGGCAACTTGAAAAGCACTTTTTCTTGGTATTTTTTGGTCTTTTAGCTCTGGGACCAGCCGATGGCAGTTGCTGTAGGAGTCAGAAGCTGCTGCCTGGTACTGTGAACGCTGGGATTAGGCTGTTGATTCCGTGGTGGGATTTGCAGAAATCTAATTAAAAAGGCAGAGGAAGAGAGCTAGATCCTTGTGTAAGGAAGACTGTGAGTTTCCAAAGTGGTTGGCAGGAAAAGGAGAGAGCTCTTTAGGGGGCAAAATCAAAAAAAAATATTTCTGCAAAGTTAAATTGTGCTTTGAATGAGAGTCTGTGTAACTGAGAACTTTAGTCTTCACATGCTGACTGTCTCCTGGCCTCAGAAGAAAAGTTTTCTGTTAAATCCTCTCTCTTTGAAAGTGAAAGACAAGATTTAGCAAGCGTGTTTTTGAGTCGTTTTTTTAATCGTAAAACTTTCTTTTGTAGTTCAAGAAAAAGAACAGAGCACTTTGATAATGGAACTGCTTCAGAACTGTGAATACTTTTAAAATGTACTTTAAAAATTAGAAACTTTTCTAACAGGACCTTTCCCGTAGAAATCTGCAGTGCTTTCTGATTGGATCAAATTCTTAGTTTTGGCCAACTTTCTGGCAGTTTGTTAAAGTGATTGAGGAGCAGCCTCTCTTTTCTGACAGTTGAAAAAGCATCAGAGACAGAATGATGGCCATGCCATAAACGTCTTAAAGGAAAAGACTTTATGCTGTTAGCAGCACCTTTGGAATAGGAATGATGGAGTTTTTTCTGGGATGGTTTTGTCTTCTTAGTCTACAACCACACACTGCAATGATAGAAGAGTCAACCTACAGTGGTTTGTTAACAATGGGAAATGCTTAGTGTCAGTAAGTATCTGCTGGGACATTCAGACCTGCCTTATGCTTCTGGTTCTTTGACTGAAGGACGACTTTGTCCAAACCAGTGTATAAGTAACTGAAGGGGGGCAAATGAAGTACAAAGAAAAGTTGGGGGTTATTTTGGCTACTTGGAGTTTAAAATTTTTATTTAGTTCCCATGGGTAGAACGTCTTGGAAGACCTAGTGTTTAGCACTTGTTTCCAACTGCATCTGCCATGTGCAGCGTGTGGGACAGCTGCTCTGGTGCATGGTGCAGAGCTGTTCCACATATTCTGTTTAAAACTCCAGTGCAACAGAAATGATGAGTCTGAAGGCAGCCATCATCAGGAGGGTCCAGGCAAAAACTTGGGCCGTGGTCTCTGTTGACACTGAGAGACTTCTTGCTTGAATGTTTCCTGGAAGTCTGGAAATTAGAATTGGTTTGGAGGACTGAGAAAAGAGAGGAATTTTCTTCCATCATGAGCTGTATTGGAAGGTGGTGAGTATAGTTCAGCAACTGGGATCTTCTTGGAAGAAGCTGTCAGGTTACCAGTTACCAGCTGATGACTCAACTGTTGCAGTCTGTGGCGATGGGACTTGGTGTGAGAATTCGGTATGCATGAAGGATAAAAATAAGCTGATTAGGAGAAACTCTGAGGATGTTTTGTGGCTGATTATAAATGCACAGGATTCATACCCAGCATGACTGAAATGCAGTGAGTGGAAGGTGCAATCCTGCGCACTTTTCCTCCTGTGTTGAAAGACTGGAGAGATTTTTGCACGCGTAAGTTGTCTGCTTTGGGGATACGTGTGGCTTAAGATGAAGGTGGCAAATTTCACCACCTCCCAGGGTGGAGTTTGTCACGTAGATGCCTTTCTTCTCCTGCTCAGTATAAGTGTCAAGTCAGATCTCCATCCAGGGCTGGAAGCTGGACACACAAGCTTTCCGCAAGGAGGTCTTGCCATGCTCACAGAGGAGCCGTAAGGCTTAGCTACAGCAAGCAGGGACCTGATGCGTATTCACTGGGGACTGTGATCCTTGGACTTCACCTTCTTTCTTTAATTATAGCCTGTTTACTGAACTTACAGCCCTTCTCCAATGATTAAACAATCATCTCAGGATTGTGTTTCCTGGTTGGGGACAACTGCTTCTTCTCGGTGTTGCAAAACAGCTGTAGTGTGTGAACGGTGTTTGGAGGAAGGGGCCCGACTCCTCTTGGCAGATGTGACCTGCCTGTAGTGCAGCCCAGGGGCAGGAATGGCTGCTGGGAAAGCTGTTTGCCAAACTGAGAGACTGAGATGGAGAGCTGTAGGGCCTCTGTGTCTTCCAAATCGTTTATGTCCTCAGCAGTTTCCCAGTCCTGTTCTCTTTAGCCTTTTAAAATTTAATTTGATGGGGGAGTGGGGGAAGGAGAAGCGTCACTGGAAGATATCAGTGGTGTTGAAGCAGTTTCTCTGCTGGGAAGTCTATTTTGCATGCTCTGATAGAGATAAGCTAGACTAAATTACTTGGTTGTAATTGAAAAAAATTATTTCTGGGGTGTCTAGTGCAGTTTTGATTTTGGAATTTAATTCCTTACAGATAAAAAACACACTTGTGTTCTGTGCTGGGAAGAACAACTGTCATGTTTTCCTTTCTTTCTTAGGCTCTCATCCAGTGGCCAAGTATCTGGGGTCTGTAGATTATAGATACAACAACTTCTTCCAAGATCTAGCCTGGAGAGATCTGTTCAACAAACTTGAAGCACAGACCACTGGTAAGACCATGTGTCTGTGTCTGGCCTGTGTGGGATAAAAGGCTTGAATGAGTGATTTTAGAAAAGGTCAAGTAAATACAAGAGGAAGCAGACAAATGTTTTTGTTCCTCTTTTCTCCTCACTCCACCAAATTCCCTTTTCAGATGCTGACCTTTTTATGTCCTCCATGAGGTGGTTTGCAAGCGGTTGTTGGCTCCCAGGGGTACTGGCTGCCTCTGAGTCACACTGGTTTTACCTAAATCTCAGCTTCGTTCTTTGATATCCGGGTCTTGCTACCAGGTTTAGTACGTTGCTTTCTTTGGCCCTTCAGAAACTGTCCAGCCTACAAGATTTGGAAAAGTAGATTAACTTCTATTAGCTGTGCATGAGAATGACTTTGACATTTCTGAAGTCTACTGGCAGGATCTTTCTCATTAAAAAATAATTTAGTTCTTCGCTAGTGTTGTAACGTGTGCAAGCTGCCTTAGATCAGATCAACAAGTTCCTGTTCTGAGTCTTTTCTAGGCCAAGATAAAGCCTTATGGTGTGTTAAAGTACCAGTTTGCATACAATATTAATGCTTACAGTTTTTCCATCCGTTCCCTCAAGAACAGAAAGAAACAGGAGAAAGGATTTACATCTGATATTTAGGGTGTGAAAGCATGAAGGCTTGAGACTTAACTGAGGAGTGATGCTCTCACGGCAGCATAGCCCATACACAAATTTCACTAGGAGAAAGAAGCTTTGGGGTTTTCGGAGCGCTCTGAGGGTGGAGAGGTTGCAGTGAGGTTCTCCTGTTGGAATTGCAGAGTGCTTGAGGCTACCAGAATGTTTCTGTAAGTCCTCTAGCCATGAGATGAGGAAACCTCTTCACGGGTGGTTGTTCAGAGCCTCTTCCAGCAGATGGGAGCTTGACTGGGCAAGGCCCTGGGCAGCCTATTCTGACGGTGAAGTTGGCCCTGCTTGGAGCGGGAGGCTGCGCTGGAGATCTCCTCATATGCCACCCAGCCTATCCTTCTACTTGATTCTAAGCTTATGGAAAAATAGATGTCTGTAAGCGCACTTGAAAATGCAGACAAATGTCAATACAGACTTAGTTTTTGTGTCTGGGTTAGGAGTACTTCATTAGCTATAGAAATCCAGCTCGAGATCCCTATCTATTCTTTAATTGATTGGATGCTGCAGCCCTTCTTTATTTGCCTGCATGCTGTGAGGAAAATGCAGCCTCATTTTTGTGCAGTCTGAACCTTGTAGATTCTCCATTTTCATCTGTGCAGCAATATCTATACAGAAACCCTGTGAGGGCATAAGAAGATCTGTCAGAGGATCATAGCTCTTCACAGTTCACCGTTGAAATACAAAGAGTCTGGGTTAAAATGCCCATTAAGGTATGGAAGTGCCTGGTGAAGGTCACTTGCGTTCCCTTGATCTCAGAGTTGAGGCTCTTTGCTTGAAACTGAAGAAATATGAAAGGTATTTAGGAAATGTCTTCCTGTCAACTTGAATCAAACACAGTCTTGCAGATCTGAAGCGTACTGGCTGCTACATTTCATGTTCTTTCTACCCTTCCATGGCTCTCGGTCTTTTCAGTTACCTCAGCCAGACCCCGAGTTCAGTAGGAAATCGGGTTTCTCAAGTGCTGATGCGAGCAGAGCAGCTCGACAGGGCCCTGGGAGAGAGGGCCAGGCACTTTCTTCTGCAGATACCTGCAGTCAAGGAGTGAAAAAGTCTACCACTGACTCTGGGGAGGTATGCATTTTCAAAGAAAAACGTTCAACAAATACAAAATAGCCATAATTCTTAAGTCAGTCATGCTGTGTACAGATATTTGTGTCTAGTGTGCCTACCTGATTTGTTTTTACCTTGGTGCTCTTGTAGAATGTTTGCTTTTGGTCAGCCAGCTTGGCGGTGCTCTGGGGTAGGCTGCAGAGCTTCCTTTGGAAGATGTGATTCAAATGCAGCAGGCTGGGTGCCATCAGCTGCTTCGCTGAGCAAGTGGAGGACAGTGCTGGAGATGGTCTGAGAACCCACTTAAGTTATTTTCTCTCTTTGTTCTGTTGCAGTTCCAGAAACGCCCGACGTTGTCTCTCGGATAACGCAGTACATAGCAGGGGCAAACTGTGCACACCAGTTGCCCATTGCTGAGGCGATGCTGACATACAAGCAGAAAAGGTACGTCACTAACGCAACAGTGACTTTCCAGAGTGAGTATCAGGTTTAAAGCAAAGTGCTTTTCTCATCGTGTGTGCCAGCAGTCTTAAAATCGTTCCAAATTGCAAATGTCTTGGGAGCCTTACAGTAGACTGCACCCAGTGATGTGTTCCACTTTAGTAAGAGTGAATATACAACAGTGTGATTAAGTGCAGTGATTTCTTTGAAGATCCAGGAGGTTTAGAGAAGCGGGAACTAGGCAGGATGAGGGATGGACAGGTTATATCTGCTTAGGCTTCAGAGATCTCTTACTACAGAGACCATAGGTGTGTAAGACCAGACTGCAGCATTCTGCCCCAAAGTATCTTCCGTGAGACCTGACCTATTTTACACTGGTGTTGAGGGAACTGAAACCCTTTCTTTTCGGAGTGTAAATAGCAGAGCTTCTGGCAGGAAAGACAAAATCCACGTTGACTGGCAGTTACAGGCTGCCAAGACTCCTACTGAGGTGAGCTGACGTTCGCCAGGTTTTCTTACAAGTTCTCTTAAGGGATAAGCAACCTGTAGAAGGGAGGATTGGGGTTTGAAAACAAGATTCAGAAGTATGTAGAGCCTTGTATGGCTGTGGGTCCAGGAAGAAGAATAACTGCCACTGAAGAGTAGAGAAGCATTGTTTCTGAGGCACAGAGGAGAATAGTAGACTCCAACTCACATCCCAATATTCTGAGAGCAGGACAAACACTCAGTTTGTGAGTTTTCTCAGTTAGAGACTAGCAATCTCCTGTGAAACATGGATTATGTTAATTGTCAATTACTATCCTTCCCATGTTATATCTGACCTTTGATTTTTTGGTCCATTAACTTCTATTGTTGGTGCCCTCTTTGCATAAGAACAGGGAGGGATTAAAGGTGTGTGTGGGTAGAATCACTCTTTTCCCCTCTTTTTGGAAACACTCGTTGTATATTGCCTTTCCATTCCTGTGTCTGCTCTACATTACTTTGCGGAAATCATTCAGGAAAATTTAGTCCATTTTTCGTGTTCTCCTAGCAAAAATGTTTCCAGACTAACCAGTCCATTAAAACGAATGCACTCATTTCATGGACTTGGGTGCTTATGTAATGTTAACCTGATAAAGGTGAAGTTTGGAGAACCTCGGAGCTCTTAACTTCATTTTTTTGGCTTTGATGTGGACACTTAGCGTAGTTACCAGGATGGAGATGCCCATAGTGCGGTGTGAACCCCTTCTGATGGGGGGATGCCTTGTTCTTCCTCTGTGCCCTTCAGTTGCTGGGTTCTGCACTGGTCTCCACTCCCTTCTCTATTCTCTTACAGATTTGTTTATGTCATTCAGACACATTTAATTATTCTGATTTTTCTAATGTACCCAGAAAGGTCAATTTGGTGCTTTCTTGGAAAATATCTGAAATGTACTTCAGCAACACATGCACTTAGCTCTCCCAGCAGTGTGCGTGTCAGCTTTACCAAACCATTCTGATCCGTTTAGATTTTAGACTGTTTGGACTTTGTGGTGCCATGCCTGAAACTGTTGATCGGTTTAAATTAGGCCCAAACCTTGCAGAAGGTTACTTGGAAGAAAGATTGCTGAGACTTTTAGTCAGATTCGTGGCATAGCCTGCAGTGTCCTAGTATCTCTGCTGTGCCTGCTTTAAAATAACTTATTTCCGTCTAAGTACCCCATGAGCAAACTCGGGAGGGAGTTAGAGGTACAAGCTCTCCCATGGAGTGATGATCAGTTACCTCCCCGTGTGGCTTTCTGTAGAAATACAGCTCTCCGACATTGGCAGCAACTTGGGGAGGGTTTTGTGAAAAACAACACAGAAACTGTATTTCCATTAGCACTATCTGAATGAATGCATCACTTTGTTGTAAGTATAATAACGTATTTATCTTTTTCTTCGGTTGCTTTCTGAAAAGGAAAAAGAGCTTTCATTTTGATTTTGCCATAAGGTATCAGTTCCTTTTAGGTTCCCTCTCCCATCTCCTGTCTCTTTTCCCCCTTGAACTGGTCTTTTGTGCCTTGTTTAACAGTTCCTGCAGGTCTGGGATGCACATCTCGTGCTTTAGGTTAAATTCTGCTCGCTGCTTTGAAACTCTGGCATCTGCTGGCAGAACACATCATTGAGAATGACTGCTCTGCCTTTGGACCACACATACGGGCTCCCCGGATGTAGATTCAGTAGGATTCAAGGGATTATTCAGACAATACCTTTGAGCAATAAAACATTGATAAGGTTGGGAGGCTTTTTCCCTCCTTCCTAACTATTAAAGGGGTAGGAGTAGCTCCAAAAGGGTGAGGTCTGAGCAAAGGCTTTTTGGTTCCCATCTGTTGGAACTGGGTTGCTGTAGGTGGCACTCACTGGCAGAGGGTGAGATTCAGCTGTGCAGTGTCCAAGTGCAGACCAGCAAATCTCCCTGTAATTGAAGAATTGAGGGCTAGCCTCTTATTGCCAGGCTACCCTAAACATATGGGACTTTTTTGAGCTTAAGAAAGAGGAGATGGATGTATGGTAGCAGTGGAGTTGTGCTCTCTGAGCTGTCTCCAAGATCCCCATGCTCTGCAGGGACCCCCATGCTCTGCAGGGTCCCCCTGCTTTGAATCATGTAACCATTAAACGTTGTTTATTTTGTCCTCGGTTCACAAAGTTATTGCAACTCCCTCTCCCTCGAGGCCAGAGGCGAATGGCCTTTCCAAGGCCAGCTTTCAAGGCAGTGGTCCGTGTGGAAACAGCAGCGCTTGCTCACAAATTTATTGCGAGACAAATCTCCCAGTGTCCTTGCGTTTGCTCTGTTAAACAAGCCCTAGTGGTCCAAGGAAAGCCAAGACAGTCTTTAGGATGTAGCTGAATGTGATGAGCTGCTTTATAACTTGATTGCCAGCTATCCCTATTTTGACTTACCTCCGCTCTCCTTCCTGTCCCCTTGTCCTGTTTGTCATGGCGAAAGGTTGGCGCATGTACTGCCTGTGATGGACTGCAATGGTGCGAAAGCTTTGTCCCATTATTTTGGAGCATCTGCTGACCTAACCTGAAATTAAGGGGGCTGGCAAGGAGGAAGGGATTCAGGAAGGCAGTGAATTGCCATTTTGGCTCCTCTGTGTTACACTGGGTGACTGACTTTTGCCTGTGAGTACTGGGAGAGTTACTGGTTACTGAATTGAGAAGAAACACTGCAGTCCAGGCAACATTTGGGGAACTGAGACCACGGTGGCAGAGGTGGACCTCTCACTGGGAGGGGTGTATCGTCGATGTTGACATCTGCCTGCGTTGCTTGAATGAAACCCTTTGGTATTTGAGGTCTAGAACTTGACGGACACTCATTGCCAATGGATCAGCTGGATTGCTGATCTGTTCTGAGAACCTGGGCTGGTGTCACCCACTGTAATTCCAGCACAGCTCATGCCATGTGGCTTCTGGATAGCCCTTGCATGAATCTGGGGAGCAGCTTGGCTGTTGGAAATAAAAGCATTGCTCACTTGTCAAGGCAAGGGCTGAGTCATGTCCTACCTAGTTACACTTTTACCAAAAGCTCTTCATTGTCATGTCTTGTAGAGCTCCTCCCTGGAGCACAAGTGCCCTGGGTTGGAGGGTTCCTGGGCATTAGGAAGCAGGGTTAACACTGTTTTCTGCCTGCTGCATGTGTCTGGCCCTGCAGGACAGTGGCTAGGCAGAGTCCAGGCAATTTCTCTTAATGCTACTTCTCAAACACGCTCTGAAGTGGTTGCTGAACATAAACACAGCTGGTGAAGATAGACCTGATCCCTCCTGGCTCAGCAGTGCTCATGTACTGAGGCTGGTTGCTGTGTGAGCCAGCTTGGGCAGCTGGTGGAAATGTAGCAGGAGTTTATCAGTGCCCCTTGCCTGGCAGAGCCGTGCAGCAGAGCAGAGTTAGGGCTCAAGGAACGCTGCATGTCCTATTGAGTCTGTCCAGCCTGCTCTAGGAACGTGAAGAGTGTTGGATGGGGATTTCACAGAGAAGCAGAGAGGTGACTCAGCTGATGTGTCGTGGGGACCTGGAGTTGCTTTGTCCCTTTGTTTGGTTTCAGCACCAGAGTCTTGGTGGAGCAGGGACAGTGTTAGGCAGCAGACAGCTGCAGTTGCCCAGGAGGAAGGACAGATGCTTCATACCAAAATGACCTTTGATGAATTGTTGGTAGTGAGGGAGACACTTCCTTCCCTTTGTCAGGCAGGTGACTCCCGACGATGTGTATTCTTCACATTTCTAAAAGCCTGAAAAGATGCAGATCTGGCTATATGTCTTTGTTCAATGTGAATTAATTTATTGGCATAGGGAGGGAGCCTGCAAGTCCATTTCTGGACAGTTTGCCTTTGATTGCAGGTGGATGGATTTTGCCCAAGCGAAAATTGTAATTAGACGACTCTCCATTCCAGATAAAGATTTGCTTTCTAGCCTCTCTCTGCATAGGTCTGTGTTCTATTTTCATCAGAATTTGGCTTTAAATTATAGCTGAGATACCAATAAATACTAGATAAAAACAATACCTTGGACATTACTACGAGGGTAAAACCTCTGCAGCCTGGGATTCTGTGCAGCTTAGGTAGCAAGGGGAAGCTGCCTTTCCAGAGGTGGGGGATATCTTAGTTGCGGAGATGTGGTAGAAGAAATAGAAGAGACTGTTACCAAGGTGAAAGAATTCTGGATTAATATTTTAGAATCCTGAAGGACAAGAATCAGGAAAGAGGACAGTGGAGGAAGTGGAGAAAAATCATGATCGTATCACCTTTGATTTTATCCACATGAAGAGCAGCTGTTTTGATAAGCTACATTTTCAGAGGCACATGCGCAAGATCAGAGTTCCCAAGAGGACGTGTGACAGGACTAGACTAGCCAAGCTGAAATCCAGCTGAATTGATTCAGGAACAGTCTGTGCATCATTGTGAGCTGTGATAAATGGTGACTGTAGCAAATGATTTATTTCAGAATTGCCCCTGAGCTCTCCTTAGTGGGAGTCTGAGCTCCCAGTGGGAACAAGAATGAGTTTTCTGCTGGGATTGGGCATGGTTTGTTTTCTGAGAGCTTGGAGCAAAGCCATGCAGTAGCTGAGAGATGACTAGGCAACTATTGTGCTTCCCTCACTTGGTCAGCAGGACTTGCTTCTGCCTGCTTCTCAGTCCACAGAGCTGAAGAAATAAGAAGCTGAGCCTCTGTTATATGCTTCACCTAAGAGCTCTGTGGGTTTCTCATTTCCCTTTGTAAAACTGGATGCTGGAAGCATCACGTTTGCATGGCATCTGCTTGCTGGGAGGGCCTGCAGCTGTGGTTGAAAAGATGTGACATTTCTGGCTTCCAGCACAGAATCATGGACTCCATCATTTTGTCATGAGTTTCTCAAATTTTATTCACCTCTGGCTTTGCCTTAGAGGTGAATAAGCAGAGCTAGATCAAAGTGAGAGGCCATTTGCAAAAGTACACTCTGCTTTGGACCAAGAAAGAGCTCTGGCTGAGCTGTGTTTGCTGCAGTTCTGTGCCCTTCTTTCCTCAGAGGGCTTGGGGGAAGCCATCCAGCCCATGCTAATCACACAGCGGTTGGCAACCTGTGCGCATCTGGTGCGTTTCCAATCTGTGCTGTTTCCGGCACAGAAATACCTGTTTTCCTGAAGTATTTGTGCTGTACCCAGCAATATTCTGGATGAAAGCGGTGCTGGATTGTTTTTCTCTGAACGTTGCAGTGCTCTGAGCACTGAGGGGAAAAAGAAGAAGAGAAACATGAGAAATCTCAGTGTTTGTCTGCTTCCTACCAGTTTCTTGTCCTTGGCCACTGAGTAATGTCACGTGTCTTGCCCGTGCAGTCACTTCTACTGCTGAATTGTAATTCCTCTGAGCCGTGTGTATACCAACACAAGATGCATGGGGAATAAGCAACATGAACTAGAAATCTAGGTGCAGTTGCACAGCTGTGATCTCATCGCAGTTACAGAGACGTGGTGGGATCTCTCACATGACAGGAATGTGGTAACGGAGAGTCCAACGAGAGCTACGAGGATGGTGAAGGGACTTGAACATCTCTCCTATGAAGACAGACTGAGAGAACTGGGGCTGTTTAGTCTTGAGAAGACTGAGAGGGGATCTTATTAATGTATTCAAATATCTGAGGAATGGGTGTCAAGAGGAAGGTGCCAGTCTCTTTTCAGTGGTACCCAGTAATTGGACAAGGAATAAAGGGTGTCAGCTAGAACATAGGAAGTTCCACCTCAACATGAGGAGAAACTTCTGTATGGTGAGGGTGATGGAGTGCTGGAACAGGCTGCCCAGTGAGGTTGTGGAGTCTCCTCTGGAAACTTTCAAAACTCACCTAGAGGTGTTCCTGTGTGGCTGCCCTGGGTGCTCCTGCTCTGGCAGGGGAATTGGACTAGATGATCTCTAGAGGTCCCTTCCAACCCCAAACATTCTGCGCTCCTGCAGTGTTCTCCTCAAGGCCTGAGGGTCTGTCTTCATCTCTGTTGTCTCTGAGGAGAGCAGTGGCTCTGCAGACCCTCCCAGCCCGCCTTCCTCCTCGCTCAGATCTTCCCACTCTTGTCTTTGACTCTGTCCCTAACTCCTGCTAGGTTTGACTGTGGCCTTCGCTGGTTGCCCTTCTGGCTTCTGAATGCTGGCCAGGTCCTGAGCAGGAGGGACTGATGCCTTCCTGCTTTGAAAACGTGTGTAGCGTTGTCTTCAGCTGTTTGTGGGACATGGGGTGCGTTTGGTTTGGTTTAGCTGTTTGCGGTTCTCGAGTTGGCATCCTGACCCACCTGGTGTGCTCTGGTGCCAGATCTCTCCCGCGTGCCTGTCGAAGGGGCTGCAAGCTCAGTGCAGGGAACACGTATCTGTGCGTGTGAGCATGTGTGTGTGTGTACTTGCTGGTGCTGTACAAATAACCACGTGTCACGGCTTGTAACCCCGCGGCAGGCTAACTGCTTTAGCGATGCTGGGATGCGCAAGGTATGGCGCGTGACTCCAAAGGTGGGACGCGTGAAGGCCATGCGTGCAGAGCGCTTCAGGTACTAGTAAGTAACGCACAGTTCTCCGTGTTGTTGTGGCACAGATCCATTTCCTCGCAGTAGGAGGTCGCGTGTCTGTAATGACTGCCATGCCATTAAAGCATGTTTCTCTGTCGAGCGTGAGGGAGGGAGGAAGAGACCTTTCCCCTGAGAGATGTGCCGTAAGCTGCGTGCTCTTCCCCGCCCGTGCAGAATCTTAAGCGTGCTGGCAGGGGGCCTTGAGGAGAGACACTGGACTGGCGCTTGCATACTGTCCGTCCCTGCTGCATGCTTGAATGCGACACATGAAGTGAGTATTGTGCCCGGTGTGGAAGCAAGCTGTTAACAACTTTATTCTCTTTGCCTTTAGCCCTGATGAAGAATCTTCACAGAAGTTCATTCCCTTTGTTGGGGTGAGTGTTACCTTAGTCACACTGTCTGAAGCCATCTGCAGTATGTCCACAAGTATTAACCCAAATGTACCTGGTTTCTGGGATAGAGCAGGAACGCTGGCTGCCCTCAGGTAGAGTGTTGTCATGAGCCATCTGATGGTTGGATGCAACTGCCTGGTACGTAAGCAAACCTCTTAAGATCCCTCAGCAAACTTCAGAGTGTCTTTTACTTTCCAGGCTGCTGGCTCTGGGCAGCTCTGTGCTGTGTGTCCTGCCAGCACTGAAGCGGGCAGCATAGCCTTGCATTTGCCTTCGTCATTCAATACAGAGAGGAAAGTGTGACCCTGAAGTGCTCTGATCCACAACCTGTCTTTGCTGCAGACCAAAGCAACTAGTTGGTGGAGAATTATTGCTGTGCCATGTGCAGAGGAAGATGGTGTGTTCCTGGAAACCTGTTCTTGGGGTTGCTGTGCCCAGCAATGCCCTGGGTGATTGATTCGGCCAAGTTGCCATTCCAGTGTCAGTGTGCTTGTCATGAGTGATCTCCTGTCCTTTTAATATCCCATCCACTCCTGGCAAGTGAGCACATGCTGACAGGGAGGTCGCTTACACCACTGTTAAGTTTGAGTCTGGCACGGTAGCTATTTAATGCATTTTATTATGTGAAGATGTATTTGAGATAGTAGTCCCTGGCTTTTCCTCCTGTCCTTATATTTAAGCGTTACCAGCTCAGATGGTCAAGTGCAGAGCATCTAGGCAGGGGTGTATCTGTGCTTCTGTCAGTGTATTTTGTGCACCTTTTCTGTCTTCCTTCCCCTTATTTGATCATGCTTTTCAATTCAATTCATTTAGGTATAAAGTTATTGACCTGCAGCCAAAAGGATATCCCCTGACTGCTCTTCAGCTACTGGATGTCCTCTTCGCAGTTTTGGCTGCTCTCTTGTAGCTTCTCTTCCTTGCACGCTGGCTGTCTTGTTCTGCCTTCTCTGTGTTAAACTGGCTTGTGTGCGTTCCCATTTGTATCCCTGTCGGTGCGTCACAGCTAATCTGAAATCCCAGGGCATTTAAAGAGCTTAGTCTCTCTTGCCCTCAGGCTGACCCTGCTTTCACTCTGGTGTCTCTTTGGAGAATCTCTCTTTGCACTGTTCTACTTTTGTTTGTTGAAGGAAAGATGTCTTCTGCAGAAGTGGAGACACATCTTCCTGATTTGCTCCTTGCTAATGAGCTTTGCTGGGATCTTGCCCCTCCCATGAACTGTGGTTGCTGGTGAAGAGCTCTTGTTATGAAACAGCTGTTTCACCTTCTCCAACAATATGAAAAGCCCAAAAGGTCTTGGAAGCTCCTGGACTCATCTCGCTGTAGGTGATAGGCTCTGCGAAGCTTTGCTTTGGGGCTTGTATAGTACAGTGCTACGTGCAAGAACATGGGGCTTGGAGTGTTTGTCCAGTTGCTCTAAAAGGATCATTGTCCTGACATTGTGTTTCCCATCTGGATTTGATTGTCTAAAAGTGGGAAGAGTGAATGGCTCTGCTGTATGCGTAACACTGCCAGCCCCCAAAAACACCTGCCTTGAAAGCACAGATGGTGTCCCGTGCTGGCTAGTGATGGGGGCCAAATCAGTGCTGCTTCTTCATGCTTATGAAGTGTTCCTGACACACTAATTCCCTATGAGACACATCTGAAGAGACTCTGAAAGGCCAGTTGCGGGTGTCTCACAAAGTCTGAGGCTGAACATGAGCCCTAAAGTTCTTTCCCTCAGCTGCAGCCTGTTGGCCACAGAAGAAGGGAGCCAGTGACGGTTGGGTTTGCAACTCCTGACATTGGCTGGACTCTGCTGCCTTTTAGGGTGCAAAAACTGATGTCTTGCAGCTGGGCTGTGCAGTCTTTGACCCAGAAGTGAGCAGGGCAGTGCCATGCTGCTCAGCTGAGCTCTGAAGTGATGGGAACGGAGCCTCATGAGGGACCAGTTGGGTGTGAGAAGTGGGGTCGAGTGGTAAGGCTGCGTGGCCAGTAGCCAGCTGCCAAAAGCGTTAATAGGATGCACCTCCTTCCTGAAGGGAAAGGGGACTGGCTGCTGAGGGCTGCAGCAGTCTCAAGCACCTCCCTCAGTGGAGGGAAGGTATTTAACCTTGCCTTCCCACCAGGTGTCTGCACTCAAGCACCTTCAGTCAGCCAGCAAGGGGCAAAAGGCCAGAAGAGATTTCCTGTCTGGCTTGTAGATCAAGGTGGCTGTAGGCAGTTTTCTGTTGCTTGTTCTTCCCCTAACTCTTCTGCCTCACCTCCTCTTGCTCACAGCTAGCTACAGCCTGTGAAGCATCCTCTTGGCGTTTAACACATACAGCTCAAATGGCTGCTGGGCTCCAGAGACTGATTTGTTACCCTCTGGGTGGAGACTGGCCAAAAAGAGCTGCTGCAGCCTCCTCCTCCCAAGCCAGTGCCCCCTCAGGGAGCCTCCTTTGCTGTGGCTTTTGTGAGACTGGAGCTAACAGAGAATCCACCAGAGAGTGTGAAGGTTCTCCAGGATCTAGTGTTGAGCACACACCTCTCCACTCTGAACTGTGTGAAGTTTCTTGCTTCTAATGATTAGGTCTCTTTTCTTGATCCCAGAGCACTGTAACATGCTCCCTAGAGAAGTGGTCTAGACACGGTCATGTCTGAACTTAATCTTCTGTTTTCAAACTAAATAGACTGCATGACATCATTTCTCATTCTAAAGCAGGTTTTATTGACTTGAGATCCCTTTGCAGCTCTTTCCCATTTGTCAACATTTATATAGGGTACAGATTAGCCATTAAATGAGAGTAATGATCCCTGTGCACTGTAGCAGATCATTGCTACAGAAGGTCAATTCTTTTATATCACCAAGAACCCTTTTATCTTTCTAGGCATAGTGTGTTCTTGGACGCTTGTGTTTGTAGCTTGCTCTCTTCCACAAGTTACTGCCAGTGCTGGTGGTTGGCCATATCAGAACTCATTTGTATCCTTATTACGATGTGATTGGGATCGTTCTGACCAGTCCATGTGGTGGTTTCTCCATGTCTCTCCCCAGAGGCTTTGCTAGGAGCTTTATCTTCTCGCCAGGCACTTCTCTTGTCTGGAGACTAGAAAACTCTGATCAGGAACTGTATCTTGTTGCTTTTGTGGTTTCCTAACAAACTCCAACTATGCTGCACCCTAGAAGTGGCAGCACTTGTGCGGTGGAAGCAATATGTCTGTAATTAGCAAGTGTATCAAAGCAATGCTCCTCCTTGCCCACCCTATTCCCACAGGTGTCATGGACAGGCGCTGTAGTTGCTGCAGCTTGGGCCTGGCGATGGGCTAGTCAGAGCTGTGCAGGTCTGTAACAGCTCCACAGGGTCTGTGCTCTCTGTTGTAAAGGTCAGGGAAGGGTTTTGAGCTGGTGTTGCCAAGATATAGACACTGCTGGGACCTGATCGGCTCTTAAAGACTCCACTTCTTAAATTTAACACTCCTCTGACTGCAGGGACAGGGCCAAGGGGACTGTAGGGATGAGCTTAGGTTGGGGGTCTGGTGATTCTCAGAGTTCAGGGGACTTCTGTTTCATAGAGCTCTTCTGTTTTGCCCTCTCTAGGTGGTGAAAGTTGGAATAGTGGAACAATCTTCTGCTACGTCAGGTAAGAAGCATCCTGTGTGTGCTTTCTGTGTCATACAGGTGGTGGGGAGCTTGACTTCACAGGCTGAATAAACTTGTCCATTGCTGATTCTTGGAGTTTTGTAAGGTGGAGCTGGATTTTATTAGCACCCAGTTCTGCTCCCAAGCTGCTGCCTTGACTCTCAGTGGCTGTCTGCAGAAAGAGAGGTCTCTCTCTCGAAAGAAGCCCTTTTTTTCTTGTTAACTTTTCAAGGAGCTTCAGGCCAGCTGAAATTCCCACACCCCCATTCACGGAAGCTCAACTCATGTGCAAAACATCCATTTCTCTTTTGCGTGTTCTTGGTGAGGTGGATTCCTTGCTGTAGTTAAGTTGAGGTTCCTGCTCCAAACTGGGGAGGTAGTTTGTTGGAAGTTCATGCCTGTCTCCCTACACTGGGCTCAGTTGCCTAATAAAATCAGTCTTAAACACGTGCCTAACACTGGGAACTCCAGGATAGGCAACCAGTTTGTCAGTCCGACAACAAATTCAGACCCAGGTGTTTTGATGGCGGAGTACAAAACTGATTTACGACATCTCCCCCACCTGGACATGGGGCAGTGCCATTTTATTAATGTGAGCTTGTTTTCTCCTCCTTCATATGCACTACTAGTCAGAAATACTATTTTCCTTATCTGTTGGATTTGCTTCTTAAATTACTTTGCTTATGTTGGTTCACTGCTTCCTGCAGCCTGAGTTACACGTAGATTTGTGGATGCAGCCCTTCTGCAGGTCATTCCTTGCTGCCACGATGCTCCCACCATCCTAAAGGGCCAACACGAAAGGAATGATGCCTTGGTTGTGGAGGGTGGAAGCAGAGGGAATAGGGAGATCCCTGTGACCAGCCCAGAGACACTTAATTCTCCAAGAGGCTATGAGTGGTGCTGCCTTGCAGTGGTTGTGGAGGGGGAGATTCCCCAGCAGGGATAATGGGCTGGGCTCTGACTGTACAGGAGGCTCAAAATCAGCTGAGAGCGATCCCTAGGAGAGCAGACTGCAGGTGGGGAGCCCAGAGGAGTATGAATGTCTGTGCCTGCCTCTGACTCAAGCATAGGAAGTCCGGTGGTCAAGCGTGGAGGCAGTCAGAACTGATGGGCTAGCTGATCTCTGGATTGAGCCTGACCAAAACCTGAGCGTCAGGAGTGTGGGCGAAGAGACTGAGCCGTCCCAGCATGCATGTGCTGGGCTGTGAGATGAACCCAGACAAACAGTTTGACTTTTTTTTCTGCAAGGTGACTCTGATGACGCAGCTCCCTCAAGCTCCAGTGTCCTTTCTTCTACCCCACCTTCTGTGTCTCCTGCTGTGAAAGAAGCCTCCCCCACACCACCTTCCTCACCGTCTGTCACAGGCAGCTTCTCATCCTCAAGGTAAAGCATGTTTGTCTCCTTACAGCTCCCTTGCCTGTCTTAACTGAGATTTCTTCTTTATATATGAGAGGGAAAAAGTCTTCTAAAGGAAACCCCTTAGCTCTGTTTTCTTCCTTCCTAGAAAACACTTGAAGTTGTCACCTTTCCCCTTCACCTCTTCTGCCTATGGAGTGACTGTGTCCTTGCTGACCGACAGGGAGCTGGGAAGGGCAGAGGGGATCTTGTGCCCCGTGGGAAGGCTGCACTTCTCAAGGACATTTGGACTAGAAGGCGCAGCTTTATTTCTGATAGTCTGACAGAAACCCTGGTTCCGATGAGCTGTTGTGGCAGCCTGTTCAGGAAGGTTTATGTTCTTCATCTACTGGTATTTTCCCTTTGAGACTGGATCCTCCTGAGGAGATGTGTAGCCAAAGAAAATACTGACCCTCGTCCCCTTGGGTGCTAGTGTAAATCCCTCACGATTCTTAAGTTTTTAAGGACCAAACAAGTGTAAAGTCAGTGACTCTGTTGGAAGGAGCAGGATTTTTTTCTGTGAGGGAAGAGCTGACAGTAAGGTGGCATAGTGGAATTACGGTTCCCATTCACATGTGTGCCACTGGCAAGAGGTCAGTTAAAGTTCAGAAAGGAAAGGACTTCCACAAACAGCTGGAAAGGCATATTGGGACCACGTCTACCTCTGCTACTCATGTGGCAGCAGGATCAGCAGATCAAAGAGGGGTTGTGCAAATTTGTAGACAGCAGATCCATTAATGGATACTAAAGGATGATTCAGGGATGTCTCCTCTAATATCCCTGATCCTGTGGTTGTCAGACTGAGGAGGTCTGAAGGAATGCTCTGCGCTTCAGAGACTGGATTCAGCTGCTATCCCTAAGCAGAGTCTCCTGCTGTCCCTGTTGGAGACAGAATGGGGACCTTTCCTGCCCATCTCAGAGAGTCTTGTGGGGGACCTTTAACCTCCAACTTCTTAAACTGACTTGAGAGTTTCCTTTTAACAAGAGGGAAAGGAAATGTGGAAGTCTCTGTTCAGCATGTGCCCAGCAACAGGAAGTGTCAGTGGCTGCTAACCAGCGCCAGGAGGCACAGTCCCCTCCCGTGACCCCCTGTGGTTTGGTGGCAGGAGAGTCCTGTCTGGCCCAGGCTGATCCCAGCCGCAGCTGAGTGGCAGTGCAGAGAGCTGAGGGCTGTGCAGGCTCAGAGGTGACTTCTGTGTGAGCTCTCTGTGGGCTTTCCAAAGGTGGAAGTGGTTTGAGAACCTGTGCCACAAGAGCGTAGGCTATTAAAGCCATGAGAGGTGGAGGGTGACGCAGACTGAGAGATTAAGCCACATGCGTAGCTGGAAACAGAACAGAAAATCCTCTCTGGGCATAGTGAATGTTGGGATGCTTTGCCTTTACAACTGAGATGGGAAACGTGATGCAAAGGAGCCTTAGAATCCAAAGTTGCCTCTCCAGAACATCATCCTGAAAGAATCTCAATTCTGAATTTGTCCTGAGAACCCAAAACCTGATTTTGGAGATCAGAGGTCAACTCTGCCTTGTGGTCTGGCTCTCAGCTGAATAAATGGCAAAGAAAATGAAATTATTTCCCGACATCCTTCTTTTACCTTGAGAGTTTGTTATTAGACAGGCGGTGTACAGCGATGCATATTTCATTCAAGATCACAGATTCATCTTCCTTAACAAATGCCATTTCTCAAACAGGGGGCACAGACGGGTAGATAAATTTTTTGTCTAATACTTGCCTATTATTCAACAGTCTATCATCGTGTGGGAAGAAGTACAGGCTCTCAGCCATAGATGTGCTGAATGATAAGCCCCTGCTCTGCTCAGGGTTTGCTAGTGAGAGGCAAGGGCAGGCAGGGGGTGGAATTTCCCACGTTGCTTATCTTCCCTTTTCTGCATGTTTTGGTGATGCATATTTGTTACCACACGATGTGCAGGAGTTTTCAACAGCAGATCATGTCCTGAAATCTGTGGTTGTTCAGCAAACATTACTGGACTAGCAAGAGCGTTCTTCTAGCACCAGAATTGCCCAGCACGCAGCAGGGCAGATCGCCCCATGCGAACTCTGTTACGAGCGATCTGGGGAGGGCAGAGATCCTGTGTGAGCTGGTGGAGCGTCTGGACAGGAAGGGAAGCAGCTGGTGACAGTAAAAGAGCTCACGAGCATTGGAGGTAGAAGCGATTCAGGGAGACTGGGAACTGAGTGTCTAATGTTCAGGGACCCACCAGCTCTTTGTTCACCCCAGTTCAGAGCTGGTTTTGGCAGTGCTGTGCCTGGCTGGAGTCAGTCACTCATCACTGTGCAGGAGGCAGATGCAAGGTGCTTACAGCCTCTCTTACCTCTTGAAAGACTGGAAGTGATCTGGGCCACTGCTCATTGCAGTTCTGTGCTGCTAAGCCAGTGCCACCGTATAACGTGACCCAAGGTGTGTCACTCGGTGATGAATTCTTGTGCTTTTGTGATTATCGAGTCTGAATATGAAATGTTGCTGCCTGATTTCCAGAAGAGCCAGGTGCTTGTCCTCTGGCCATCTGGCCAGGAATGGCAACCACTCTGGGAAAAAAAAAAAAGAAACAAACAGATGGGGGGAACTCTGAGTGCTGCGCAGAAATTACCTTCTTCTCTTGTTTTCCAGCCAGAACCTCGGTGCTGAGTTGATGGGCCTGCAGGTGGATTACTGGATTGCAGCTCCACCCATGGACAGAAAGAGAGACCCAGAGAAGAAGGACCCCTCCACTACCAAAAACACACTGAAATGCACTTTCCGGTCCCTCCAGGTCAGCAGGTTACCTGCCAGTGGTGAGATTGCCACCACTCCAACGATGTCCATGACAGTCGTGACAAAAGAGAAGAACAAGAAAGGTAAGGTGGACATGGTTACTGTTGCCAAAGGCCAAGAATGCAATGTTGCTCTCCCTGTTCTGCCACTCCAGGGCATCCTGACTTGTCAGTCCTGCGTTACACTACCTTAGTCATATTTTTAGCCCCAAAATCCTAGTCTGTCTGTAGATAAGAAGTGACTGCATAAGGTGATAGAGTTTGAAAGGGTGGTTCCTCTGTGCTGTAAAAAGGGGATGTTGTTCACCCTTACAGCTAAACAGCCGAGGTGGTATAGCCTAAAACAAAAAAGGTGGCGACAGAGGAACGACATTTGTGGGTGGCGGTGCAGAAAGCCAGGAGCTACGCTGCTCTGGACATCTCCCCTGTGCTCCGTGTGAGCCTGCTGCTGCTGGTGTGGGATGCTGGATTAGGGAAGAGGCAGCTTGTGCCTGTACAGCTCTGTGCTCTGGTCTCTCCTCTGCCACGTGGCAGAGGTGCAGAGAGAGCAGGATGTGTGTGCATCCCTTCGTGTTGCAGCATATGGCAGCAGCTCCAGCAGACGTGTTTTGCTGGATTTGACACGGTGTCCTTATATTAAAATACCACTGCCACAGCTGGACAAACACACCAGCCAGACCTGCCAAGCCACTGCTAGCTGTGCTTGTACGTACAAGAAGTGTAGAGGTGTTGCCACTCAGAGCAGGGTTGCAGCGATGGAAGCCCTTCTGCAGGAGCTGTTAGGTTCTCTCATACAGAATGGTTTGTGGGGCAAAAGGAGGTAGAAGAGAAATGCCCTCGGTGCAAAGCCTGATGTTAATTTTTTACTTTTTTAATCTTCTGCACTTAAACTCGTGGCTTTGAGTTCACTTATTCAAACAGGCATAAAGGGCATTTTAAATATTGTCAGTAATTCTGTATTTGCTCCTAGCCTTGGTAACATGAAACATACTAGAAATGAAGAAGTACTCTGCAGTGAAGTGTTTTGAAGGAAAGAGCAAGGCAGTTCTGAACTTACATTCAATTGCCAGTAGCTGTCTGTCTTGTTGCCTATGGGCCTGGGAGACATTCCTGGTGGAAGTGGGGTTTTGGGGGCTCTGCAAGAAGGCTGACAGAGCCTCCTGGACCACTTGCTACACAACATGAGTGTATAACCCTGCGTCCAGGTCACTGCTGGGCCAACAGAGCTGTGGCACTGCTGGTACCGGAGCTCCCATCCCTGACCGCACCCTTTTTAAGTGGCATCCCTCTGGGAGAAGCAGGTCTGAGATATTCCAAATGTTCTTCACTGGGGCTAGTCCAGCCTGAAGCAGTGATGTTCAACACTGCCGGCTTTTGTGGGGCTGGTCTGTACATCTTAGCTCATGTGTTTGGGGAGGACCTGGACCCTTTGGCTCTCCTAATGCCTTCCCTCTCCACCAAGTGCCCCTCGTGTATAGTCCCTCCAGCGCTTCAGGTGTCTGTGAAGCCCAGGTCACTTCGGGCCGCTGTTGGTGCAGCAAACCTGCCTGCAAGGTCCGTGGGATGTGGGAGCACGATGCTGCCCAGCAGCCCTGTGCAGTGTGTGGGATTCCCCCTAGGTGGTGTGGCCGCCCAGCAGATCCCCAGCACAGGACTCGGGCTGGAGACTGCTGGAGATCCCACTGCTTACCGCAGTGTCCCAAGAGAGTAATGGGAGTTACCCTTAGGGTGTCCTTTGGGGACTGGGTTGTTAGCTGAGAATGCTTCCTGTAGAGACATTTAAAGATAAGACGTGCATGTGCTGAGCACTGACACAGTCAAACAGGGATGATTTTAGAAGTTAGAATTAGAGCTAGAATTTTCAGACAGGAATGTTTAAATGCAAAACCATGAACAAGTCTTGGTGCAGCTGCTGCGAGTGGCGGAGATTCACTGTGTGCCTGTTTGATTTTCTTCCAGTGATGTTTTTGCCCAAGAAGACAAAAGACAAGGAGATTGAGTCAAAAAGCCAGTGTATTGAAGGAATCAGCAGGTTGATTTGCACAGCGAAACATCAGCAGAACATGCTGCGTGGTGAGTGCAGTGCTTGTGTCCTGCTGGGCTCTGGGGAGAGGCTCAGCTGCTAGCATTGTCCTCCAGGCAAACGGCTGACCTCGTGTCCTGCCCCGTGCCCTGGAGCCTACGTAATGTGGGTGTTTCTGGGGAATGAGATTGGATGTGTCCAGCATGGGAGAGTCTGGGATGTGGGGAAGTCCTCCCTTACCTGGGAACTCCTCTGAATCAGTGGCTTGGATGAGGACAAGGGCTGGGTCAGGCTCCATCTCCTCTCTGTCTCTCTTGCATGTCTGGTGCAAGTGATGATGGAGAGCGGTGAGAATGGGTGCTCCTCTAGGCAGGACTCTGGCACAAAGCAGGAGCCATGTACAAGTCTTCCAGACAGACCTAAAGTGGCTTTTAGTGGAGCTGTGCATCCGCTATCAAAAATATCCCTGTAGCCTATTCAGCTGATAATTCCTGCCAGTGTTGGCAGCAGAAGGATCTGCTTGGGTCACCTCCTTAATCCTAGCCCAGTCTCCCTGAGACTGGTGAGTGTGAGGGGTGGTCACAGAACACGTGTCACCTCTTCAGGGTGCCAATGACAAGAGACTGATGTCCATCTCTGTAAGGGTGTGTTTGCCCAAAAAAGAAAATGACGTGTGCTTAGGAAATAGGAGAAATCAGATTGGGTGACGCTGAAATCAGCAGTCTGGGGAGCTCTGGTGTCTGTGAGCAATGCGGGAACGACAATCTGAGCTGGTCTCCATAAACATGATCTGCTCTCAAGCCTTTCTCCCCAGCGCGTGCAGCTGTTTGCAGCGGTGGGGTGACCGGACAGAGCAGCACAGGACGTGGCCAGGCCTCCCTCTGCTGACTGCAGGGAGGTTTCTACCAAAGCTGTTTCAGGTTGGCCGCTTCTACTCGGTATTTTCTAACTCTCCTCTCTTTTTACCCTCCCCTGCAGTCTTGATCGACGGGGTAGAGTGGAACGACGTCAAGTTCTTTCAGCTGGCAGCACAGTGGTCCTCTCATGTCAAGCACTTTCCCATCTGCATATTCGGACACTCCAAATCTAACTTCTAGCCGTGCTCAGCGGAGGAACCTTCTGTGCATCCCGAGGACTGCACACCAGGAGCCAGGAATTGCGTGCCAACTCTGACTCGCATCGCTCTGCCCTCTCCTGCAGAATTAATTACAGATGTGCTTGGATTACTTTCAAATTACTTTTTTCTATTAACTCTTAAGTTTACTACAAGGGAAGGAAACCCCTTTAAACAAAGGCAAAAAAACTCCACAGTCTTAAATATAGATGTGCTGACAACGTGAAGTTGTGGGTGGAGTTGGCAGGAGCAGGCAACCTGCCCAAAAACACCTACCGCTTACGAGCAGATAGCTGAGTAACTGCACTGCTTATTAACCTGAGACCTCATTGGTGTGAGTGGGCTGGGGGAGCCGTGGAGGAGTTCGAACGGACTTTGCGGAAGCTCGCATACACTGCGGTGCGTTTGGCCCCCTCCCTCTGTATTTCTAGCAAAAAGAGATGGCCAGTCTTTCTTCATGCTGCCAAAGGATGAGAGATCAGCGAGGCTGGAGGGAGTTCAGCTGTCCGGTTTAAAAAAAACAAACCACTTGCTTAGCTGGGGAGATCTGGAGAGGAGATCCCCTTCAGAGCACGGAGCCTGCCGTGGGGATGGGCAGGTGTTTGTGCTGAAGTGATGCCTGAGGAGGGTTGGGCAGGAAGAAGAATTAGGGAAACACTAGGTTTAGGGAAACTCCAGTGTCCCAGGTCTGTGAAAATGACCAAACCGAGCCAGTCACAATGTCCCCGCAGCTGGCTGCGCTGTGAGGGACGCCGCGTCAGTGGGGTCGCTGCTATTTACATACTCACACCGATTATTTACCTGTCAATACAACCTCGTCCAGCCTCTAAAGGGAAAGGATTTTTTTTAACAGCTGCAGATTTTTTTTAATGCTTTCTAAAAAAAAAAAAGTAATAATTATAAAATAAAAAAAAATAAGAGGAAAAGAAAAAACATAAGTTGCCAAAAAACAAACCCAGGAAGATGAGCCGTTGTCTGTGAAGTGATAC
>NW_009713365.1:0-7705 GCF_000703405.1 Apaloderma vittatum | reverse complement strand
ACTCTGTGTGTCCAGCTGCCTTCCCGTCCATCTGTCAAAACCACACACGTGAGGTAGCGTGGGCTGCTTTATCTGCTGCCTTTGTCCTGCCCTGACCGCACAGTGCTCCCTGGAGCCTGCTGCTGCCTCACTCGTTCACCTCCCTGGGCTGGGTGCAGACTTGCCTGGCTTCAGGGCTGCTGCAGGAGCGCGTTTTTGCCGTGCCCTTGAACCACCCAGGACCTCTTCTCATAGGGACTGAGAGACTGTAAGAAAAATAAAGGGTGCTGGGGGTAGGCAGCCTCCCACAGGCTCCTCTGTAGATGGATGTCTTGTCCTTTCCTTCTGCTTTCTGAGTATTCTGCTCCAGGGGCATTCCTCTGTGCATTGCATCGCCTCCCCAGCAGGATATGCTTTTGCCCTGCACAGCGTTGTCTGTGGTTTGAGGCTTTGCTAGGGGTTTCAGTCCCAAGGTGTGGAAGCTGTAGCTGGGATGTGAGAGAGAATGAAGCCAGCCAGGTTCTTCATGCACCTCAGGCAGCGAGATGTCCTGTGAGATGGAGGACTGAGATTTTTGGGTGTCCTGAACTGTTACCTTGGCTATGGCTGCACTTGTGTTCACTTTGTACACTTTGCTGCTGTGAAGGACGCCTGGGTTGCGACGACAAGAGAATGCTTTTACAAGGAGACAGTGTGACAAGCCACAGGTCTGGGTGGCTCTGGGTACTGCAGATGTGACCTTTAGCTCTCCAGGCTTCCCAAAGCGTGCCTGTGAGGGACTTGAAAGCAGGTGGCAGATGGAGTTTGGGGAGCAGAGTGTGCTTGCCGTGTGGAAGAACAGAGGTCTCCGGTGTTCCAGGGTAAGGGACTGAAGATTTGGATGGGATCCTTTTGGGTCCCACCCTTGTGGGCAGACCAGGCTCTGTGAGCATTTCCAGAACGCACTTTCTGAGGGCAGGGATACTTTTGAACGTTTACTTTTAATTCTTCTTTTACTAGTCCCTTACCTGTGGGTTTCTGAAGGCTTGAGGAACCTACTTTCCCCTGCTTGGCAGGTCGTTCTCTGCGCAGGGATCATCCAGGTTCTTTTGGGCAGGGCACTGGCGGTGTATTCTGTTCGGCCTTCTGCAGATGGGGAGCAAGGGGTTTTTAGGCAAGAGCATGGTCCCTGCTGGATCTAGTGCCTGTTGCAGCTCACAGCATGGGCTGCTTCATTGACTTTGATTTCATTAAACCTTTTCTCAGCACAAGTGCAACCTACTTGGCCAGGGACTGGGTATTCCCTTCAAACCATGCAGGGAGGAGGACATGGTCCCATGCCCAGTGGCATGCTGCTGGGCAGGACATATTGTCTAGTTGCAATATTCTGTTTCTTCCTGCAGTCCCACGGGCAGGTCTGCCTGCTGTCTGCTAGCTCTTGGCTGTGGCAGAAGCTCAGCTGTAGTTTGAATGTCATCGTGTCCATCGGTTCCTGAGCTGATGCTGTGGGACTGTATAGCGTTGCCTAGCAGCGGTAGCACGGGAGATGATGTATAAGCACATCACTTCTTTTTTCTTTATTGAGGCTGTTGCATCTAAAAAAAAAAAAAAAGCTTTTTAAAGGAAATTAATCAGTGTGTGATTTTTTCCTTGAGTCTCACACTGGTGTGACAAAAGTGATTGGGCTGGGTTCCAGCATCAGGAGCCGCACACAGCCTCGGCAGCTCTCGGTGCTGGAGCACGTTCCTGCTGCAGAGGTGATCTGGGTGGACTGACCAACTGCAATAACTTTGTTTACTGGGGGGCGAGGGGGGAACCATCACTGTGCTCCTCTTTGTATTTCAACCTACTGTAAAGAAAAACGGTAGCTAGGACAAGGTTTCCAGGGTCCTGCCTATCAAATGTGTGTTGCCCTGCTCTACTCTGTGTGTGTGTGTGTGTGTGTGTGTGTACATGTGAGAGAAACACTTCTGCTCGTTGCATTTCATGTTGGTTTGTGTTTTGTCCTAACTTTATACGAGTGAGTTCACCAGGAAGCTCTTGGTACACCTGAGATCTGAGGGCTTGCGTCTCCACAAGGTTTCTCCTGTGCAGAAAGCTGCTGTTGCTCTGAAATGCTTCCTCTGTGCAAGGAAACATCCCGACTTCTCAGCCTTGTCCTCCCAGAGTCCTGCAGTGCCAGGCTGGCCCTGCCTGCGGGCAGCCGTGTGCCCCGGGCTGGCTGTAGAGTCTCCCCACCATGGAGACAAGGACTGGCCTGTGAGTTTGGGGTTGCTGCCCCTGTTGTATTGTGTGAAGCCACTTTGTGCAGCTGTTTCTGTCCCTACCTGGAGGAGAAAGAGGTTTCTGTCTCTACGGAGAATGAGCATCAAGACATGAGTGTGACTCAGACTGTTTTGGGAGAGGGCTTTGTACCTGGTGACATGAATGAGTGACTGATCTCAGGTCTCCCACCCTCCCAGCTTCCCCAACTGTTTCCTGAGGGACCCTGCTGTGAGCAAGCCCCACTGACTGAAGGGATCCCTGCTGTGGGGCTGGGGAGAGCTGCCAGGGCAGCAGTGAGCCCATGTCTGTGTGGGTTAGGGGTTTGCATGCGAGTTCGTGAGTGCAGAAGGATGGCTTAGAGCAGAGCTCTGCATTCATTTCTTGAGAGTTTTGGCGAGGAAGGTGCAACTCGAACCAAGAAACACAGTGGCATTACCTCACCTGCCTGCGTCAGATGGGATTTGCTTCTGAGTTGCACGATCTGACAGCGAAGGCAGGGGCTGGAGCGCACAGCATCTGAGCTGATCTCTGGCCAGGAGGTGCTTTGAAGGCAATGTCCCCCGACCTCCCTGTCTCTTTGTGTCCCAGAGGGCATCCCTGCTTCTCACAGAGCTTGTATCTCCCCCTCCCCTGCTGTGGCTCCTTAAAGCAGCCGGCTTCTTTTCCAGCCACTCTTGGGTGAAGGGTCCCCACCTCGCTCAGAGGCGAGGTCTCAGAACGGGCTCGCTGCTGTGCTGGGCTGTGCGAGGATGCTGACCTAGTTTAACAGTGCTGATGAGCAGATGAAAGATGGAAGGTTTATGTGGCGTCAGGTTGCACCTTGAGTGCTTCTTGGTGCTCTGGGTTGAGTTGCCTGGAGACAAAGGCTGGAGCTCAGCCTTTGCAGCGTTCAGTCAGGGCTGGTTGTCCTGTGGGGCTGGAGACTTTGTGGACATCTTGCTGGTTTACCTCAGTGCTGCGGTTTCCATCCAGTTCGGTTGTTACCGGTTATGTCTCAGCAGTAGCTGCAGAGTCCTTCTTAAGAGTTCTGGGAGAGCCGCTGTGTCTTTGGCTGTGTTTTCCTGCTTTAATTAGCATGTGCTTGTGGCTTTGTCTTGCAGAGGGGGCAGGGGTAGATGGCTGGGAGGTTTCTGAGGCTGGAAGAGATGTACCTGTTGGCTGTGTTTGGTGATGGAAAGCAGAGAAAAACACTGCTTAGCGCTTACTCTGCCAATGCAGCAAAGGCCCTGTTGTGTTTCTCAGCATCAGCGTGTGCTGGAGGGAGCGCGGGAGAGCCAGGGTGGAGGACATTGCACCTGGTGGCACCTGCAGGTTTAAGAAGAAGGTCCTGTCGAGGAGCAGCAGAGCTGATGGCCTTCTGCTGCCTAGTGTACTGGGGGATGGATAGGGCAGTCCCACCATGCAGTGGTGAAGAGCTGGGTGCCCTGGAGCTTTCCTGAAGCTGGGTTAGATACAGTATCTCTGCCCTCTTTGTTCAGGGGCTTTCAATCTCGATAAATAGCTGCGTGGTGGTATTTCAGTGTGATGCTCCTTCTGGGCTTATCTGGCAGGGAAAAGGCCAGAAATGAGCAGCAGCATCTCCTGGAGATTTCCAGTAGAGTTCTCATGGGAGATGCTCCTGGCAGGGCTGGCTCCTGCAGGGTTACTGAGCTGCTTTGGGACAGGCTGGGGGAGAGAAGAGGACATGCCAACTTGAAAAGCAGCAGGTCACTGTTTTCCTTAAGGAAGAGCACAGCCATGGGGCCACATCCAGTCAGCTGCTGCTTTGCACCTTGGCCAGAGGGTTGCCAGAGTGCTCCTTGCCTGGTTGTGTAGGTGCTGTGGCCGCGGGGAAGCACCTTGTGAGCACAGGTACCACGGCCACCTTCTGCCAGCCGTGTCTGGACCGCAGCGTACGAGGGGGACGTTACCACTTTGTAGATTCCCGAGTTGTCCACCTGTTTCATTGTTGTATTGTTTGGGTTCTAGGTTTTTTTTAATGAAGACAGATTAAATGTAAATAGCCTTTTTTTGGAACAAACTGCAACGTGCTCAACCTCGTCAACTATTTTATGGTACTAATGCAACACTAATAAAACTGGACATGAAAGCACACACCCGTCCCTTGAGTCGTCTCTCAGTAGGGGCTGTTCTGGCATGCCTGGGGCAGTTGTCTCTGCGAGCAGATAGGAGCATGGCTTTCTGGGATGGGGGGCAGGAATCTCTTCTGTTATTTATCCAGCTGCCCTGCAGCACTTACAGGGCAGAGCTGGTGGATCAGCATGGGGCTGGTTAGCTCAGTCAGTAGAGCATAGTGCTAACAACGCTAAGGTGGCGGGTTCGATTCCCGTTCGGTCCCCATGTGTTGCCTGATCTAGTTGAGAGGTGGCATCCCTGGCGGCAGGGAGGCTGGATTAAAATGATCTCTAAGGTCCCTTCCAGCCTAGGCCGTTCTATGATTCTATGTCCTACCCGGCACTGAGCCTTGTCCCCTGCCCTATGCCTCCTCTCCTAGAGGGACTCGCTTCCTGCAGCTTTCCTGGCTCTGAGAGCCCTCTCCAGCCACCTGGTCTTCATCCCCTCGCAGCAAGAAGGGACCAGGCTGGTGCCCATTTCTGGTCTGGGGGCTATCTTGGATGGACACAGTGGTGGCTGGGTACCGAGCGAGGGTCTCCACAGGGGAAGGCAGAGGCTGTGGTAGCCTAAAACTGTGTGTGCTCCTGGGAGAGCAGTGGAGAGGGACAGGGATGGGTGGGGCGGCAAGCACCTGGACTTGGTGTGCTGAGGAGTGGGAAGGTGAAGAGAAGGAGGAAAGAGAAGAACTAAGCAGCTGTTTTAAGACAGGAAAGTGAAGAAATTTTGAGAAATGGGCCCGTGGCTGTGGTCCACAGGACACAACATGTTGGAGGGAGCAGTGGGAATGCTGAGCCATAGCAGCCTGCATCCCTGTGCTCCCCCTGCTTCGAGGGTGGGGGCAGGAGGGGTGGCTGCTGATGGAGCGAGCAGCTGGGAGTGAAAGGAGCTCCTCGCAGTGGGCCAGAGTGTTCTCAAAGCACATGTGTCTTGCTGGATGTCCCAGCACCTCTGCATGCCCTGGTTGGGCTTGCTGGCATGTTTATGGCCTGAGCCTTTGACTGGAGGCGGGGACACGTGTTCCACCCATGTGGCTTTGGATAATTCCAGGCAGAAGCAAGGTATGTAGCTTGAGAGGGGGCAAATTTGGGACTCTTGTGTGCAAACAGCACCAAAAGCCTTGGAGGGAGCCTGGCTGCTGGTGAGATGGGAGAGCACTGGGGAGCAGGCAGTGGGGAGAGAAGTAGGTGAAGGCTGTGCTTTGGCTCTGTATTTTTTGTGCATGTTCAGCTGTAAACCTGCACCAAGGACCCAGCTGTGCGTGGAAAAGGCTCCATTTCTTAAAGCCCACAGATGAGCTCATCTCAGCATGGGAAGGGGGGTGCAAGCGGAGGGGACTGGGGGGTGAAGCTTCAGGTGCCGGCGTGGTAACAGAGGACCAGTGCTGCACCACCAGGGACCGTATGTGAGCTCTCTGGGCCAAGCCAAAAGCCCTGGTGGGGCCATGGGCATGCTCACCTGTCTTCTAGAAGGGAGGAGAAGGAAATTAGAGCTGGGTGGGGCAAGGATGGTTCAGGGCTGAGGTGTGGCATGTCACATGCAATGGGCCTAGAGAGCTTCCCTCACCCACACATGCTGGGAACAACTTCCAGGCACCTTTGGGCTGGGCTCTCAAAAGCATCGATGTCTTCCTTTTGCAGGTCTTGGCTTTTCCCAGTGGATGTGCACCCTCACTGCTCCCAAAGGCGTCAAATGCAAATGATACCTCATCACGATGCTCCAAAAGCCTTTTGGAAGGACTGAGTTGGTCACTGTGGGAATCGGTGGCATCCACGGGAGCGAGGTTTGGTGGTGGGAGATGGGGCGTTGCAAGAGCCTGCTCCTTCCCAGGCTGTGGTCGCTGGTGCTGGCTTCTTTCCCTTCTAGTGCAGGACGTCCCAGCAATGAGCACAGCTATTGCTTAACCTGGAAGAGGAACAGCAGGGAAGTTCCGACATGCTTTTGTTGCTATCTTTTAAAACACAATTCAGCATCTGGAAAGAGCAGCCAATGCCACGTGACTGTCCACTTCTTCATGTGCAACTACCGAGTGCCCCATGATGTGAGTTGTAAATATTTATTCTGGATCATTTTTCTGTGTCCTACTGAATTATTTTCTGCTCTGCAGAACGGTTGCAGGAGCAGCCTGGGGAGAGCCAGCCCTTGCATCCTGCAGTGTCCCTGGCCGCCTCGAAAACGAGGAAATATCTCAGAGGTGCCCCCCGGTGCATTGAACTTTTTTTGGCTGACCGATTTTCACCCCCAGAAGTGCTTTCCTCGCTCAGCCATGCTCTGTGCACACACTGGAAACATGGCAGCAGAGCCCTGTGCCCTACTGGGATCCAAGGACTGTCAGAGATTTGGTGGTTTGTTGGTGGTTTGGTTTTTTTTTTCCTAGCATGCAAAGTGAATTTTAACAAAAGCCTTGTTCTTTTTCAAATAGATGTATTTTGGCATCTGCCATGGTTTTGGGAGGTCCGGTATAGCAGTTTCAGGACTTTCTGGAAACTGGGGTTGAGAATGCAGGCAGGGGCCATGGCCAGCCCTGGTAAAAGGTATGATTGTTTGTGCCATTAACTGCTTACTCCAGCAAAGCATTCCATGACTGCTGGTTTTTGGTCATTGTGACCTGTCTGACTGTGAGGAGGCTGACACCTGGCTCAGGCAACACCAAGTGAGCTCTGCGCTGGAGCTGAGGAGCAAGCGTTGGCAGACGGCTGCCCCCGTGAGGCCAGCGGCCACCTGCGGCCACTCATGCTGACCATCAGAGGGGTAGCGCTTTGTTGGGGTTCACCATCCAGCCTTGGCCACGTGCACGAAGAAGTCCTTAGGGGGGATGGCCCGTCACCTCTATTCTGTCAGCCCTTGCTGGGGGAACCTGTTGTAAAGGTGTTATATACCAAAGAGTGACGGTTTCTTGGGGTGTTCTTTGGCGTCAACTTGTCAGTTCCTGCAGAAGAAATGGCAGTGGCAACGTGCAAGTTCTGCAGCGTGATCTGGAGCCAGTGACTGTTCAACAACTGCGTTAAGGGCTGCAGAGGTGCTGAGGCGATGCCTGGAGAGGAGCTGCGTGTGAGTGGAGAAGGGAGGTACCTGCTCGGTGACACCCCCAGGTCAGTGGGCAAGAGAAAGCTAAAGCCGTCATCTCTCGGGATGAAAAAGCCCCAGCAGAGCAGCGGAGGAGACAGGCCAGGCAGCCATGCAAGGGAGATGGGGTAAGAGGGGTGTGGGTGTGCAAGCGGGAGCCGTGTGTGGGTCTGGAGGGGTGTGCTGGGTGCAGGCACAGGTGTGAGGAGGTGCCTCGCCTGGCGCCAGCAGGCCTGTGTGTGTTCCCGCGCAGGGCAGGGAGGGCCTGTGGCGGTGGAGACGCCTGCGTGTGAGAGGGCTGCGA
>NW_009713364.1:0-18842 GCF_000703405.1 Apaloderma vittatum | reverse complement strand
TGTCCGGACAGGACAAAGGGGCAGGATGGTCCCAGCTAAGCGGAATCCAGTCCTTACGCTTCAAAGGCAGCGGCACAAGAGCTCGGGATGTGGGGATTCAGCACCGATGCTGAATCTTGTGAGAAGTCTGGCTGGCTTCCCAGAAACCCTCGGATTACGCAGAGAATTGGATTTGCACTTGTCAGTTAAACGCGTGCCTTAAATGTTTGCGGGATACGGCATCTTTGTGCCGTGGCTCCCCTTCTGCATAACCTGATCTCCCTTCCCACCCCACAAGAATGGGATAAAGATAACCTGGCAAACCACCCAGAGGCACACCGGTGTGACAATGACAAAGCTCCCGGAGCATGACCACTGGGAGACAGATGCTGCAATTGCAACCCGTCCTCCCCAAAACAGACCTAAATACAGATACACAAAACATTTTGAAAAGGAAATATCTCCAGTGACGGAGATTTTCCGGGAAAGGAATAGTGCGCAGAACAGAAATTAATCAGTCATGCAACTGTGAGTTTGGTGTCAGGTGTTTGCTGAGGCAGCAAAACCTGGACTACTGTTCCCAAGCACGGTGAGGTGGGAGGCAGAAAGCAAGTGATCCAACACATCCGTTAGCCCAAAACAGGAATGCTCATCACAAGGCTTCCAAATTAAAAATAATAACAATCCCTAATTAAGGTGCAGTTGAAAATTGCCAGAGACCCCCGACCGTCTAATTAGAGCCTTTAGCATCATACTGCAGCACATGTTAGAAATACACACCATTAACCTGACTTTTTTTTGTAGTGACGATAAAGTGCAAATAACAAGCAACATTTCACTGAGTATATTAAGCAAAAATACGGTGGCCCCAGCATGCTGTGTCTCAGTAGGGATCTGGATCTGCTTCCCACCAGCAGGACCAACCGCTCCACACACCAGTGTGCTGGGTATTCAGCGTTGCTCTCCGGAAAAAACAGCAAGAAGCCCCGGGTGCCCAGCAGGAACGAGGGAGACCCCACGTGTCTGGGGCTCTGGCAAGATTTTCACAAACTCTGTGTGCAGACTGGAGCCTGCCCCTTGGGTGACATACATCAGGGGGCTGAGAAAGGAAGGAGCAGGATTCAGGCTCCATCTGCACTCAGCTGAGACAGATGAACTGCAAGATTTCTGTTCTCTGTCCCACGCTCCAGTGCTCAAATCTTCCCCTTCTGAGGTACGGGTACAATGAGGGCTTTGAATGTCACCCCGTAGTTATGTGCCCACGCAGCTACAGAGCCTTGCCGTTTCTTCTGCTTGCTATTATCCCCTGCTAGTCTCCTGCTAGTAAAGCAGGGCAGAGCTGCCGTACAGGGGAACCAAACTGCGGGAAGTACCTGCGTCCTCCTGAGGGTGGCATCAGTACACGTGCAGTGGACCAGGAGAGGAGAGGGAGGATGCTCCTGCTTGCCAGCAACTATAAGCTCACATAAACCAGTAGATCTCTATATTAAAGTGGTAAGAATTAGCATCACTCCAGCATTCCTTTCAATTCTGATAAAGCCCCATCACACCTTGTGCCCGTGCCCTGTACATGCTGCAGTTACCACAAATGTACAATCAAGCCTCTCGACTTCTACAACTTCATCAAAACCAAAACTTCATCATCACCAGAAGTAGTTTGGTATCATCTTTTCATGTCAGCCTCAACGAGATGGTTACAAACTGAGGCACAAGACTGAATTGCCACAGTAGTATGACAAGACACAGAAGTGCAAGTGCCAGCCAGACAAGAGGCTACAGATTTAAGGTGTCCACTCACAAGTGCCATGCTTGTTTTGGGCAGCTCAGGAAAGACCGTCACCCCGAGACAAGTGGGTGCACACCCCGAAGCCAGCTTGCACTCTCAAACACTCAAGTGCTGATGTCTAAGGCTATACAAGTGTAACTGCTGAGCAAACAACTGCCTCACCTGCAGATATGACACAGCAAGTACTTCTTAAGGCTGTGACAGACGAGAATAACAAGTGGTTATTTTAGAATACTTTTTTTCAGAATTTGAGAGGGTGCCTTGTACTTTTCAGTTGCCCTTCTGCTTAAACTGCACAGCTTGAGACCACAATAAAACTTAATCAACTTATGCTGAGCAGCTACCATTGCCTTTCAGAAACACAGTAGGAAAAGCTTTTTTTTCCCTTTCTTTCTTGTTTCTCTTCCCCTGCTTTAAAAGCATTTTATCTTACGTAAGTTGGTGTTTGTTGGCTTCACAAGCACTGGTGTGCTCACCTAACATTTACATCTGACTTTTCTACCAGACTTGTACCAGATTTTGCTTAGGAGCTTCACTGACACCATTGCTTGCAAAGGCCTGGATTAATTGCATTACAAACTAAATCAATCTTCACAATGACCCCTCTGTTTTAAAGTTTCAGTATGTGAAAGAAAGCTGAGGCTCACGTCATCTGCCTTCTGAAAACTGTATTCTTTCAAGGTGTTCCTAGGATGAGAAATCACATTTGCTGCCCTAAAACTCATCTCTGATCTCTGTCAGTACAGGATCAACTCCAGTTTTCCACTTCCTCCCATGAATTTATTCTTAACTATGTTATTGCCCTCAAAAAGCAAGATTTATTCTCCTGAGATTTAGAGTTATGAATCTGTGTATACAACAGTCATCCCGAGTAGGTGGTACAGAGACTGAGTGTATTTTTTCTTGTCAACAGTGATGCTATTCTTAGTTTTGTATGTGGTCCTCCTGTGTGTCACAGATAGGCACAATAGATACACATTGGCAGCTCTGACTGTACTCAGAGAGGAGCTGATCTTCCAGTCCAGGAAATCATCCTAAAACTCTCATTATGTTGGCAGCAGAATTTTAACCAACAGTTCCCAAGAACTTCTGCCAGCACAGTGTTGCCTTTAGAGGACTCAGAGCTACCAAATGTATTACAGAAAGTGAAAAAGAAAAAAACCCAAGAATAACTGGGGCTACAGGTATGGCTTTGGATCTCAACAGTTTTACAAACCAAACAGGGGATCTTTTGATGCATGGCACTATCTAGCTACTATTGTAGCTTTTTTTCTCAATGAAAGGTGACATTTTACCCAGAAATATTCAGTTTAACTATGGTTTATTCGCCCAGGAGTTAAGAAAGGGTAAAGATGATGCTCCATGCAACACTTGGGCCACGTTGCTGCCGAGATGTTCTTGGTCATTTGCTATCCTGTTTGCTCCTTGACAGACTTTTAGCCACTGCATAGCATGTGCATTTCTGTCACTCTTGTCAAATAGCAATTGATTATGCCAGCCTTGTGCTATTTTCCTTGGAAGGGAAAACTCTAAAGCTTGTTTAACAATAAGTGTATGTTGCTTTCTCTCAACAATCGGCTGAGAGAGAGAGAAAAAGCATCTTTTGTTCGAAATAATGGTTTGCTTAAAAACACCCAGCTCCTTTTGTGCTGAAGTTTCACGTGCAGCAAGAGACTATCTCAGTGTTTCAGTAATAAAAAGTCTCTACCATCAGGGTCAGAGGTGTTTCTTTACAAGTTACCATGCTTCCTGGCAATATCCTAGAAGATATTTAATATCCCATATTCCCTGTATCCTACAGATGGTGATTTTTATTGCTTTTATGAGAATATGAATAAAGACACACTGTACCAAATGGGAATTTACCAATAAAAGCACATTCAGAGCCCTTCAATATCTTATTATCTTCATCACTTAAAGATACCATTAAGCCTGTTCTCTATAATAAGGTAGTACTCTAAGAAGGTAAAATCAGGTTTTCACCATTGCAACAGAAAACTCCTCTTAAATATATTCTCTAAGCCAGAAACAGAGGAAAAGTATAGATTCAGTGTCTTCTGGTGCAAAGCTAAGGCTCATAATTGCTCTGCATAGCATTGAGCAGAAAAAGGGGACATCTGAACATAGCTGATGAATTCCAGTTTCATTGATAAGATTCTTCAGTATTTCGCTGAGGAAAATCTTAAACTTGCCTGTCTTGTTCATACATCTCCCACTATTTTTTGTTTTAAATGTCAGAAGCAGCTCACCTAGGCTAAAACTACCTCTAGTGAGACTCTTGTAGTCATGCTACTAAATAATGCCCTTTTTTTTAGCAGCAATGATTACACAGTAATGATTTAGCTATAATGATCTGCTCACCCTTTGCTGTTGAAAGCCAGTGGTGACATCCAGGGCAAGCAAAGAGAGGCCAGGAAGATGATGCTCTGATCAGTAGAAGGGGTGGCTTCCCTACTGGAGGAGAAGGAAAAATATCTTGGCATAGTTTTTCTTTTCCATGGACAAAGCTAGAAAGCCTTTGAGATTCCCTACAAAGCAAAGTGTGGAGAAGAACATAAGTTAATCAACAGCCCTCATGAAAAGACTAAAGAATCAGAAATAGGCTCACTAATGTCTGGCTGTGAGCATTCACAGACTAGTCACAATGACACATCTTCCTGATTTCTTCAGAAGCAACCCCAGGATGGTTTTCACCCCTGCACTGCGCAGTGGTACCAGTATGTTCATCTGCAATGCTATTATGATACATAGCTGCTTCTGTAATCCGTCCCTCGCTCTTTAAAGACCTGGAACAGGTAAGAGCAAGTGGATTTTCAGTGGAGAAGTAGCTGAATGAAAAGCTTCAGGAGGTTATTAATAGGAAGCATAAGATAAATTCAACTCTTACTGAAAATCGATTTTCTTTCCTCTCTTAAAACATCAGATTTAGTTCTGCTAAACTTCAAGTTTAACTTTTATTGTTGCAGAAGCTGGCCTGGACACCAGCTCCACTTCTGCAAAGCCAGAGATTAACTGCTGAATACTAGTACTACAGGCAAACCAGATTGGGATAAGCCCCAGATTTGCAGGAAAGGCACAGAATTACCCCCAAAGTGTGTATACATAGGTCATATTTTTCACATGAGGGGAAGCTGTAGCAAGGACAGGGTGAGGAGGATGTCAGATGCAGAGATGCCTGAGACATTTTTCACACTCTTGTGGCTGCTGCTTACCATAGCGGCGAGAGTGGAAGAGGCCTTTGGGGGTGATGAAAATAAGCACTAAAAGCATTTTACAGAAAAGGATGTTCTTTGCAATGATTTTAACTAGTAAATGTGAAGCAGGATGCTGGCCATTTTCTCTCTTGTTGCTTCTCCTCTCCTAGCAACAGGGTAAGTGTTCTAAACAGGTGCGAGTGATGCACATTCAAACAGAAGATAAATATGCTGAGCAACACCAGGGTAAGGCAATCCTTACAGGGAGACCCTTGCCCTGTCAGATGACAAGGGTGTTCTGCAGACTTTAATGGGGATCACTCGCAACAAATCACAAGACAAGGGCTTGAAAACCCCCCACCTGCTACATTTGTAACCACACTTTTCAGAACCTGCGACTCTTTAAAAATCTAGTTTGCAAGGAGTGCAGCTTTTCGCGCAGCACAGCAAATCCCAAGCCCTAGCTGACAAGAGTAGGAAGAAATTTTGCCTATGCACAGGTTATTCTACACTAATGACCCACTCACTGAGGAGGCAATGTCACCACTCACAAAGATGAAACACCAGAACAAGATGAAGCATTGCATGAAGCATTGATTCAGCATGAAAGTTCTTACCTGCTGTTGCTTAAGGTTTTCCCCAAAGTGCTGACTTTTATCCTACCTGACTTTAGTTCATACACAAGTGTATTAAAAAAAAAGGTAAAAAGAAGGAAAGACTATCATCCTCCTTCCTTTAGACTGCCATGTGTGCATGTGTTTTTTCAGCCTGTAATAGGGCTTCCAAAAAACGAGTCTGTGATGTTTCAGTCATTTTGCGTCATAAATAAAAGGACTGAGGAATCCTTAGATTTCCTACAGGAAGGTTTTCCTTTGTACTGTTGCTGACACTGCTGAGCTGATACTTTTCTGCATAGTTACTGAAGGTGGAGGCTGAGGGTAACGAGACCAACCTCAAGGGCACTGTGATTTATATCTAAATTTTAATGAGGAAGGGTTATCGCCTGGTGTGCCCCTTTGCACCAACTTTTTTTCTTATTTTTTTTGCGAGTTAACAAAATATTTCCAAGAACCCACCCCAATGTACCTGAACTGTTACATGTGAAGGAGACATTCAACCTTATGGTAAGCAGAAGCTAAAGCAGAAGCTATACAGCCCCTCGCTGAAATCAGAAATGCCAGCTGAGGTTCTGATCCATGAGTGAAAGGAAAGGGCACGTGTGCACACCTCTCTCACAGCAGTTCTGATGCTCTGTGCAGGAAGCCTGTGGAAAAATCAGAAACTCACTGCTTTATACTTTCTAGGCTCCTTTTTTCTCTTCTATGTTCTTGCCCTGTCTCTTTTCTTACCTCTGGCATTTCATCTGGGCTTCCCAGTTTCTCCTCTCCCCTCCTCCTTTCCTCGCCCCCATTTACTGACTCTTTTTTCCAGCTCTACACTAACCTTAGGTTTGGGGTTATTTTCTTTTCCAAACAATATTCAGGACTATCAACATTATCATTAATAACATATTTTATCACTTTATTAACACTCTTCCATCACGCATCTGCTCTACTACTGAAGTCAATTAGGAAAATAATTATCTCCCTGGGCCTAAGCAGCAAATTGGCTTAACTTCAGAAAGAAGTGCTCCTCAGGAAGGCTTGCCCCTAAAATGTAGCTTAGGGCATCCAGTGGCCTAAGCGCTATCAATCCTATTTACTGAATCCTACCTTGCCACAGTCATTATTTCCCACAGCACATTCATCAGTGGGTTCAGCAGTTCCTGTCAAAGCACTTGCTTACTGGAGGGAAGAGTACATCATCTTTACCCACACACTCTTCTCAGGAGTCAGCTTTAGCTAAGAAAGAACCTGTTATTTCTCATATGCTGCACTTGACCCACATGCAAATCAGCTGCTGAAGTCTTTCAGGGTGCTTGGATGCCATCCACAGAAAAGACATCATGAGCTGACTCTGCCCAGAACCCCCAGGACCCGAAGAAAAGCCTGTCCCAGTGAACAGGCAATACTCCAAGATAAAACCCTTTCAGGGTTGTGCTCAACCCTGACTAACAACCAACAAGCACTGTTTGCACGGAGGATCCACAGATAGTTCATAACTCAAATACGCTGCCACCTGCACACATCTATTTTCAGTAGCCTACTGAAGTATTCTGCCTCATAAAGTGCTTCACTTCTAAAGCACAACAAAAAATTGCTGAGGAAATGTGAGGGCAGAGGATGACGAATCCCTATGTCCAGCACTTGGAAAAATGTCTGCATTTTATTTTATTTACCAGCTGCAGCATAGGAAGCGTTTATTCCCTTCAGTCTGGAGTTGGCACTATCACACCACCAGCAGCAGCACTTGGACAACTCTTTCCATTTCTAAATCATCTTACATCCATTCACATTCTGAGCCCCACAACTTCTCGAACAAGGCTAAGAAAAGGAAGAAAACTGAAGCAACTTACTATTGAGAAATCACCCAACTAACAACTATGTTTCAGGAGCTCAAAATCCACACCTGCGTCTCCATGGTCTGCCAATTGCTCAGATAATACTGCATTTAGTCTCTTTTTCCTCCCTCAAACAGATAGCCACCTCATCTGCAAGCAAAAAGGAGAATAGGCTTCTAATAAAAAATCTGGGGAAAAAATTCTACCTTTAAGAGCTGCCACAGATCTCATGGTTTATTTCAGTACAAACCGGGGTAGGAGCAGATCAGGAACACTTAGAGAACCTGAAGGTGCACAAGTCCATGGGACCTGATGAGATACACCCCCAGGTCTTCAGGGAAGTGGCCGCTGAAGTTGCTAGGCCACTGGCCATCATATCTGAGAAGCTGTGGCAGTCTGAAGAAGTTCCCACAGATTGGAAAAAGGGAAACATACCTCCCATTTTTAAAAAGGGAAGCAAAGAAAACCCAGGCAACTATAGACCAGTCAGCCTCACCTCTGTGCCAGGTGAAATCATGGAGCAGATTCTCCTGGTAACAGTACTAAGGCACATGAAAAATAACAGCATGATCGGTGACAGCCAATACGGCTTCACTAAGGGCAAATCGTGCCTGAATAATTTGGTGGCCTTCTGTGACAAAGCTCTAGTTGATACGGTAAGAGCAACTGATACCATCTACCTGGACTTGTGCAAGGCTTTTGCACTGTCCCACATGACATCCATGTCCCTAAGATGGAGAGATATGGACTTGATAATTGGACCACTCAGTGGATAAGGAACTGGCTAGAGCTGTGGTTAATGGCTCAATGTCCACATGGAGACCAGTGACAAATGGAGTTCCTCAGGGGTCTGTTCTGGGTACAGTGCTAACATCTTTGTCAGAGACACGGACAATGGCATCGAGTGCACCCTCAGCAAGTTTACCGATGACACCAAGCTGCGTGGTACAGTGGACTGGCTTGAGGGAAGACATGCCATCCAGAGGTAGCTTGATAGGCTTGAGAAATGGGCTAGTGCAAACTGCATGACCTTCAACAACAAGTCAAAATGCAAGGTCCTGCACCTGGGCCGGGCTAATCCCAGGCACAAATACAAACTGGGCACAGAGTGGGTTCATCCATTCACTTCATTTCTCTGTGGGCATTTCCCAAACCCAGATCAAAGCAGTCTAATGTATCTTCCTATCTTATTGCTCAAAATGGCTAAAAATGCTTAGCAACTTCATTAGAAGTTTCTGCTAATGAGGAGCTGTTGGTTTCATGCAAACTGTTAACGTGCCAATACTTCATAACTGACATATGTTGGAGGTTTTCTTCCTTTAGCCAGCTGTTTAAAATAGCTCCCAATGAGTGATGTGTATTTTTAGAGGTTGTCAGGCAATGCTATTTTTGATGACACAGTATGTCTGTTCCCCCTTACCACACAGGAAGATGGCGATGCTGGACTGAACATGTTTTCCCCACAAATCGGCTGTCTTTGAGGAAACATCAAGAGAAGCAGCAACACAGACAAAAGAAAATAGTGTAATTTAACATTAACTGCCACAAGCCCCATTGTTTAATAGAAAGAAAATATTTTGTGTTGATTTTATCAAGGAAATTAATGTCTTACTGACCTTAAACCTATGTCTGCCCTCCCTGAGATCATTGACAGATTCGACTGCTTTCAACAGGGACTTCAGGTAGTTCACTTGTTAGTGCTGTTGCTGTTACTGGATTTGAGAGAACACTCTGCTAGTAAATTAGCGTTCTAATACTAGTGTTGGTGTCATGAAGCAGCAGAGAGAAACTGTAATTTGTGAGCTTGTTCGACGTGAGATAGCAGTAGGTGTATGCAGTAGGAGTATAATATAGGCACCAGGACTGTGTTGTGATTCATGTTTTAGATCTTAATATAAACTAAGAAGGAAAACACATTTATTAAGAACTAGAGTATGCCCACCCCTTGCAGGGACACACAGAAGTAGGAGAAGAGTGTGCTCTCTCCACCCAGTGGTCTTGGTATCGGCAATTAGTATTGTGTCAAATGTTTTCATTGCTGCCCTGCCTTTGCTGCTTAAAGATCACACACAACGGATGGCTAAGCTCAGCACTGCCCTTTGCATGCACAAACTTCACTGTTTTGCAGTTAAAAAAAAAAAAATTGGAAAGACCTCTAGTAAAACGTAACAAAACCCCAGGAGGACATCTCTGCAAGATGGATGATAATGTCCATGGGAACAATAGCTGGCACAGGCCAAAGATCTCTCAGTTCCTTCAGTAAGAAGAAAGAGAAGAATCTGGCCATGACATAAAAGCCTTTCAGTGTAATAGTGCTGGTTCAAATCCAGCATAAACTGCCATAATGACGGGGTATATGATGACCTATAGAAAGCAAGGAGGTGCTTGTGACCTGAGCAGCTCCCACAGGACTGAGCATTTGCACCACAAACGAGCCTCCTTCCCTCCAATCCCATCCAAAAGGATGGTACAAAAGCTGGCTAAAAGACTACTCTGGCAGAAAAGGAATGAAACTCGGGAGCAAAACGACTCATAGTAAAGAAGCCTGATTCTGACTGCTGAAGCTCCTCACTGAAGATGTGGTCCCAACTGAGTTTCATATGAGAGAAGGCTCTGCTATTTTGCCTTCACAATTCAGAAAAGTAAGCTACTCACTGCTTCATTTACCTTGCTTGCAAGAGCACTCAGTCCAGATGCACAGAGGACACAGGAGCAGACAGCTGCAGGTTTATGTAAGGGACAGACAAGTTGCAATGCACCACAGAGAAACGTGATTGCAGATGTAAATTTCCCTGCAAAACCTCCAGCCTCTTCCACCAACATGAAATTTCAAAAGTTAAATTCACCACCAGTATGTTGCCAAGTTCATAATGCCCTAGGGTGGTTCAGTATAGACAGTCCCACAACCCTGGCTGAATTTTCTTCCAGGGAAATTATTCCCTAATTTCATAAAACCAGCTGATATGCCTTGGCCCCTGATTTTACTTGCAGAGCTGCAGGCTGGTAACCTGCCAGCTGCCAGGGAGCACCACCAAGCTGCCGCCAGAGTACAAGGTGAAGAGGCTGCAGTGAAGAATAACTTGCAGTTTGAATTTAATCCCCCTTTTTGGTTTCTGCAGCAGCTCAGAACAGCACTGGAGCTTCAGAGGGACTGAGAGGAGTATGAGAGAAGATGAGCTGATGGAGGCATGGAGGATTGCTAAGTCCAGGAGCAAGGAGAAAGTGCTGGGGTGGAAGAGATGTTTTCACTGCAGAGAAAGGGGAAGGGCTGTTGAGAGTTCTGGGAAAAAAGGGCAATTTTCAGCTGCCAGCTTTTCCAGAGTGACATAGATGTATTCAGTCAGTTCCACAGCTTGCAAAGTATCTTCCATGTCTAGCTTTTCTCCGCAGAAGGATGAAAACACTTCACTGTAACAAACTTACAGAGAAACCAATAACCAGCTTTTGCAATTCTCTCTGCATTTATAGAAGGAAAGAAAAGGTAGAGTTTTCATTTATATCTCAGAAACTTAGTGTACAAACTTCCTTGGTCTGTGAGGGAGTCTCTCAGATGCACTTCCAAATGATTCTGTATCTAAAATTTCTTAATGATGCGCTGCCATGAAACCACCTTTCCAGGCCACTTTCTGTCAACGTCCTTACTAGAGAGAGCAGGCACAAGAAACCAGCGATCACAGGTGCCTGCAGCACAGCAGATATACTTCATACTTAACACAATTGCTTACAAGATCTGATTCTCCAATATGCAACTTTCCACTTTACCTATTTGATTTTATTATTCCTTCATAAATGAGTTTCTTTCTCTTTATTTCAGGAGGCTTTCATTATTTATTTCTGCAAAAGTGCGAGTTATGTTATCTTATTAGATCATCCATTCAACCCACTGCATCTTACAGGATTAGTCAGGAAACAGGAGAGCACACACTATTGGATTTTGCGCTTTGAATCTCTTGTGCATAGCTCAGATCAGTAAAAGGGCCACTGCAACTCAATTACTGACTGAAGTTGGGAAGACAAGTGCTGAGTAGTGATGAACCACATTTTTCCCCAAGTGCCCACCAGCAGTCAGCATCTACTCAGAAGTGCTTTATTGGTTCTTTTTCAGGCAGGGGGTAAGCTGTATCACATCATTTTAAGGGCTAAAGTACTTTTGTTTGACACTCCCAAATCCCTTAGCATCTTAAAGCGAGTGAAAACTTATTTTGCTACAGTAATCTTGCATCAGATTTCCCCAGCCACCTGCAGCCTTCCTTCTACATCCCTCCACAAGTACCTATACACATATAAACTATTTCTTTTTAGTTGTACTGAAGTAAAACTTCTGTGACAGAAGCATTTGTTTTATACAACAGATTTGACAAAGTTGCAGCTCTGGAAATACATTTCTAGCAGCTGTTCTTAGAGATCTGGATAGCTGCATAATAAAATCACTATTAAATTCAATCTGGATGTGTTTCCATGTGTATTGAAGATTTTCTGTGCAAGACAACTAGATCCAAACATTTAACTGAGCGTTAGAAGATTGTAAATAGAGCGAGTGAAATTACTGCCTTTGTAAGCTGGAAACATATTGTTGTCAGGACACAGAAATAGCCAAACTTATACCCGGCATGCCCAGTTGCTTCATCGGAATCATACCAAAGACTCTCTTTCCACCACCCCCCTCTGCCCCAGCATTGTCAGTTCCTTGGAAAAGTTAGAGGAGGAAGGAGCCTGCAAGTTCATTGCCACACACTAGAGCATTGCACGAAGTCAAGATAAGAGGTGGCATTTCCACCCATACCACTCACACAGTGTCCAGGTAAGGTGGTTGTTTTACCAGCACCTTCCTTCTAACACAAATTCTTTCTGTGACAGAACTAATTTGAGCAGCAACCACCATAACGGAGATACAACACTGTCCCCAGGAAATACCAGTCCTGTCTTAACTCTGCTGAATCCCATAGTCCAACAACAAACAGTCTTCACCTCTGCCTGGTGCAGCCCAAATCTTTGCCTGGCCATCAGCAAATGAAACATTTTACAGTCTCATGCAAATACTAAACCTCATCCTCTCTTCATAAGCTTTACAGATTTACAAACAAATCAGATCTTTTATTTTCGATACTCACCTATCTGCAGTCCTACTTTCCTCCGGCAGAGGAGCTACAACACTACTCAAACTCAGCGACTGACTCAGGAGAATCCCTGCTTTAATTCTAGGCATTTGTGGGATTAAGGAAGGATTTTATTTAGCACTCTAACACTGATCCTAACCCCTGCCCTTTCCCTGGCAGAGTGCCCCAGTCATTTTACAAGCCACACATACCACACCAAGCTGCAGAAATGTGAACTTTCCCCCTAAGTTTGTAGGCCGTTCTGGATCGATCAATTAATCACTTCAACGTGGTTTCTACCTCCCACAACCTTAAAGGAAAACTAATCTGGAACTTTCCTTGTCGAAGTGAACTAAATATTAGAAAAACGTTTTCAGGACAGACTGCTGGGGAAAGACAGTGGCCTCTGACCTCATACTTCTATTTCTTCTAACCTACGTTTCTATTTACAGATGTTTGTTTTAAAAATTAGGTTAGTGCTCTTCAGAATGTGACAGACTGATTGTACAGAAGAGAACTTCTTCTGTCTAGAGAAGGCTCACTTGTCAATGCTCATCAGCACAAAATCAGAGAAGATATAGCCCTGCTGATGATTAACGGCAGTGCAAAATCCCAAGGGTATAGTACTTCAGCCCTCAAAATTAGGGGTTTTTTTTGCAGGATATCCTAAAAATGTTTAGGTTGGTATTCTCATATCAGGATCTAGACTTGTACTTCTACCTTAAAGCCGCTCAAATAGTTCACCCATAGCTGTCTGACAGCTTGTCAAGTGGGTTTATCACCACTCCAGGCAATACAAGTCTCCTGTGAGAAATTAAGTATTGAAACCATTCTCCTGTTCTTCTGAATCAAGAGCATCAACTCAAACTACAACATCACTTCCAAGCTTTGGGGGAACATCTTGTTAATAAGTAGATTTCTTGCGTAAGACATTATCATACGAATCCAAGTCTGATTAGGATTTTTCCCTCAATATAATCATGACAAACTCTCTCTCTCTTTTAATTATTCACCAGTCAGTCAAGTCCAGATACAGAGTAATATTTCATCAAGAACAAATTGTTCTGCGGACAAAAAATCTTTCATGACCTTTACAAACCCTTGCATGTAACATCTTGTGGATATACATGTGGATATAAACAGTCCCTTCTTCCACCTTTGTTCATGTAAGACTGTGATGGAATTTTTGCAAAATCCAAATCAGCTAACTATGCAGATATCTATTTGTGCTTCCTTCTGTAAGGACACAGTATTCCAGTGAACAAGCTCATAAACTTTTAAAGAAAGATCAGTCTGGATGAAGCATCCACCACCTCATTCTGTGCCATAATGCAGATTTTTAAATGAACAACAACATTTACTGCTCTGAGGCTACAGGCAGAGTTCTCTGGACTTCACTGCTCCAAATGCAGTAACATGCCAGGAATGCAGAGTTGTCCCCAAAATAGTAGAAAAAAAATTAAAACTTCCAAATCCTCAGGTGTCCAAGTAAGGGTCCTAAACTTTTATTACAGTAAAAGCACACATTACTCTGCTCTTATCTACCTAGAGAATTTTGAATGAGTATATAGTGCGGCTCGGTATCAATCTAATGCAAAGTCTTAATGTCAAAAGAAGACTTGCAGCCAGTAAGAAAAGTCTGTTTCCAATTTACCTGGACAAAAGTTGTGCCCATATTTCCAATTCCCTATGCTGCAGCAAATGCCTGCAAAACCCTGTCCTGGTTTAGTGGCTGGCCCAGCCCTAACTCTAGACAAAATCCCTTGATCTATGAGAAAAAGAAGTTGGATCAATTGATCTATATACTAACCACATGCAGCATTAAGGTATATCTTTCACATTGATCCAGTGCAAACGGAAATTAAGATTTGAGTAAAAAGAATTTATTTTCTTCAAGAGAAAGCCAAATTAACAGAGGTGCCTTTATGTAAAAATAGGAAGACCGAACAATGTTCATTTTAATAAATACACTCAGCTAATCAGTTGAAACCGAAGCTATATACCAGTTTCTAGCGGTATCCTATAGGAACAAGCTCGAACATGTGAAAATGTAAATAAAAGGTGTGCTTGGTTTGCACTTAGTACTTACTTGTACTTGGTGCAGCCCAAATCTTTGCCTGGCCATCAGCAAATGAAACATTTTACAGTCTCATGCAAATACTAAACCTCATCCTCTCTTCATAAGCTTTACAGATTTGCTGACTTTGATTTCCAGTTACTTGCTCCTGTCACACAAAAGAACACATTCAGAATACATTCAACAGCTTAGATTAAAAGTGGTCAAGGAAATCAAAACCACAGACAGTCCTGATACACAGAAAACAAGCAACAAGGGCTAAATAGTGTTTACTGCTAAAACTGCAAGAGAGCTTCTCTGTGAGGCCCTTGCAAGAAGAGGTGAGAGAAAGCATCTAATATGCATGATATCACTGGTCTTGCAAAATTCCATTACGTCAGACTGAAGATTCATAAAAAGCTGAGAAGACTGTGGCCTTGGTCATCCTCTCTGGACTTTGAGCCCAAATTTAACTTAAACATTCTCTTCGGAGATCATCTCGGTGTATCTTTTAGGAGTCCTCGCATCTACTTTACAATTACACTTTAACGTTAGTTTCTTTTACAAGTATGATCACGTCAATTTTTTTAAAATATTTTTTTAAAAAACAGTGTTACATATGGAACCTAGAAAGAGCACTTGCATATATAAAATTTTTTTTTACACCCTGGTATACACTAACTAACAGACATCAGCCACTGCCCTTACAGATGGGAGATAGTTCTAGCAACAAACAATTAGCAAAGTGTCATCTGAAGATGTAGATAATCAATGTTTGAAACTACTCTTTTGCTGTCAAATATCAATCAGTCCATAAGCATGGAGTCAACTGGACAATTTAACTTAGCAGGGGAAGCACTCTAGAAATCCCTTCACCTTCACTTCAGCTTTGTCTATTAAAATAACTCATCCTCCTTCACCCATAAGGTTGGCAACCCCTGTGCTGCCTGGCGACATGGACAGGCAGGTGAGAAGTGACAAGATGACCTACTAGGTTATATTTCAGCATTAAGAATAATGAAAGATATTTCTACACGTAACAGAATATAATGATGAACACATTTATGAGTAGTGGTGAGCATCAGCTGTTCTGTACTGCTGTGCTCCTTCATTAGGAGGATGGATCTCCATCTTTGAAGCTCATTTGGGAAGAAGCTGAACAGTGACCTGAGGAGCTAGTAGAGATGTCAATATCCAGGTCCTTTCTAATTCTCCCCGTGAGTCACTTAGTGGTGATGAGAAGTCTCTTTGGCCTGGATTTGTGGAGGGTGCCTGAGGAAGCGCATCCAAGTCAGACCTGCAACAGTTGATAGCAATTGAGATACTATTTGTTCCTTTCCTCACCCTCACTGAGATTTCTTCCCAGTCTGCCTTTTTCCTTCTTAATCATGGAGTTTTACACAGGAAAGAGACAGACTAAAGGCAAATGAAAGACTTGACTAAATACTCCATGGAAGCAGAGAAAGAAGCGCTCCACAAGATAAAAGGAAAGGAGATAACGGTTCCCCTTCTTGTCATTTTGTCCACATCAGGTTTCTCTTTAATTGAGGCGAGAAGCCAGCTCTATAATTCTAATTGTGCTGTAATTGTCTGCTGTGTACTTTAACATCTGCCTGTGCCATAACAATCAATATCAGTTAAGAACTTTTTTGTCTTTTCTCCCTTGGATCAGCAAGTGCTGTTTCTTTTCAGCCTGTGTCACAGCTCATATTATCTTTGTTGACATCTCAGTTTGCAAGGGAGTCTCTCCTCGGTATTATGTTAATCATTTTAGAAGGTAAATACACTGTGCTAATCCCTAGAAGACAGGCAAATGAAACACCACTGTGTACCTGGCTATAGCCCTCAATCTGAAACAACAGAGCTATTTTGTCTGAGTGCAAATGACACTGATCTCTCTCTTTCTGTAAAACATTACAAGCACAAATCAAACCAGTGGTTCCATTATTTGAGTGTCCAGCAAACAAAACTGGACATTATATCCTGGAACTTCAATGCCTGATACACGGACAACTGCACTAAATGTTTGGTTGCTGATAGACCATCTGCAAGATATGGCACTATAAACTGATTCACGGGGAAGGGAAGGTAAAATTCTCTAGAGACATAGAGCAAGTCAGACTCACAATTTGAGAATCACAGAATCATAGAATGGCCTAGGCTGGAAGGGACCTTACAGATCATTTAATCCAACCTCCCTGTCATGGGCAGGGACGTCTCTCAACTAGATCAGGCAACACATGGGGACTGAAGAGGGATCGAACTCACGACCTTGGCGTTATCAGCACCACGCTCAACTGACTGAGCTAACCGGCCCCCTTAGAAGATTTTCCTCCTTACCTACTGCAGTTATGCTGAAGATTGGCAAGAAGAAACAAACACAGTTGTTGCACAGACAGTGCTTGGCAATGGGAAGAACATAAAAATCTGCCTCTGGTAAAAGCCCACAGGAACTCTGGGTCCTTGTCCAAGCATTTGCACATGATCCCGACAGACCTTCCCCTCTAACCAAGTCTTCTCTCAGCTAATTTTCACCTGGAGATATAAGCTGAAACACTGAAAGAACAAACAGAGAGTAGTCTGTGTACGTATTACTAGCTTTTGTTGGGAATTTGCAGTTGTGCTGTTAACTACATATGTTATTGGGATTTTTCATATTCTGAAGAAGATGAATAAATTGCATGGGACATTTCATGTCCCTAAAGCTTTTTTTTTTTTTAAAGAACAATTACAAGTTTGAAAGCACTTTATTTTCACTGCAATAAACAGTATCAGAATTAAACTAACTTTTCTATTGAGGCAAGACTCTAGTCTAAGTTCTGCTGTCTAGTAACCAATATAGTTCTACTGAAGTCAATTATATTCTATTACACTAGAAATAACGTTGTTGTGGGGCTCCTTTTTCCCCCCCTTTTGGTCTCAAAATAAGCTAGCAGACAAATTCAAACTACGTCACCTGTTAAACACCACTGCCTGAACATTAGAAGGAGCTCAAGGCTGGTGATACTAACCTGGCTAAGCTACCAAGTCAGTAATTATCAGACAGATCCACAGCAATAAGGAACGTTGAGGTCAAGCTGGAAAGTAAAGTCACAGGTCAGGGTTGGTCAGGAAGTTTATCAAGAAATTTTTCCAGCCACTGGAGTTTGAAGAAGTTTAAGACAAGGTATCTAGGTTCCTAAATATGTATTTGAATCAAAGCTCTGAACCATGACAAGTTCAAGCATTCAGGAATATAAAATATATTAAAACTCACCAAAGCCAGTGGGTAAAATATAAAGATGATGTGACACCCTGTAGTTCACTATGACAGTTTAATAGCATCCCAGGGTTATAAAAGATAGAACAGAGATTTCTCCAGAACATTAATTCTTGGCCATACTTGTTCAGAAATAAAATGTATGATTTGATATTGATACTTATAGAAAAACTTACAGCCTTTTTCTTCCCTGTCATAAACATCACATTTCTTCCTAAGAGGAATATCCTTAACAGCCTCATCCTCTCAGGTACCACTTCTGAGGAGAGATTGCCGAAAGGCTGGAACACAGCCCGTGTTATCCATCCACACCGCAACTCCTGCTTCCAACGTCGACATTCAGAGGAGCTAGCGAAAAAGCACAGTAACAGAAGTCCATGAATATGAGAATATATACTAGATTTTTTTTCTGTTCTGGCTATCTTTCTCAGCGCCTGAAATGTCAGCAACTCAATGGGAGCTAGCGAGGGCAGAGAGTCATTCTAGTTGCCACATGGGCTTCTCCAGGAGACTGTGGTCTGCACAGTTAATTCATCACGCAGAAAGCAAGGAGGTAAATAAGATGTCTCACAAAAACAGCAGTTGAGAAGAGGAAGATTTGGTCCTCGCTACAATTCCCTGTCTGTGTCCTGACACCAAGGCTATTATCTGTCCTCTCATTACTTACTCTCACCAAATGCTAAAACCTCCCAGCCTTTTCTTTGCTGATAACTTATCACTACTGGCAACCAGCCACAGGGTTAAAAATACCCAGTGGCAGTACCCCATACTGCTTTCAGAGAAAAAAACTCCTTAAAAAAATAATACAGCGAAAAATTCCTGCCTTTGTGTACTTGACAAGACACTTCAGGGTCAGAGGTCTAGTTAGACAGTACAAGGAGCCTCACAGACATCGCCACAAATACTGCACCATCTAAAGATCGTCAATTCTTATACCAAATAAAGTAAGTAATTTTTAATATAAAGATACTAGGAGTTCATTGATCCCTCCCATTCCTGTCTGAATCTGTCGTGGGTTAGGGCTGGGCCGGC
>NW_009713363.1:0-15003 GCF_000703405.1 Apaloderma vittatum | reverse complement strand
AGAACCTCACCAATGCCCTTGGTGCCCAGTCCAAATATGTACTGAATGGGGCCTTTCTGTCCTTTAAGCCCAAACACAAATTCATGGAGCTTTGCATGCAGGACTTTGTGGATAACTACAACAGCTGGATCTGGGGGCACCAGGGCCCGCAGCTCCTAACGCGCGTCTTCAAGAAGTGGTGCTCCATCAGGAGCCTTCGGAGCAGTTCGAGCTGTAAAGGAGTGAGTACTCTGCCCCGTGAGGCTTTTTATCCCATTCGGTGGCAGGACTGGAAAAAATACTTCGAAGTGGTCAACTCCTCGAAGCTTCATCTCCTCTTTAATAACACCTATGCGGTGCACGTATGGAACAAGAAGAGCCAAGGAACCAGGCTAGAGATCACATCGCAGTCTTTGCTGGCTCAACTGCATTCTCATTTCTGCCCTGCCACGTACCGTATCATGAAGAAGGACTCTGAGCGGCAGTGACTCAAGGGTCAGCTAAGTGTGGCCTGGGAGCCTGCAGCTTTCCAGCTGTTCCATCACAAATGTACCTTCTTTTGAAATGAGGTGGTGACAGTTGAGGATAAAAGCCATTTGTGGGGTGTAGGTGGAGCCTGTAGCTTCAGCTGATTTCTGTGCAGCTCTTTGTCTTGGCTTTACCTGCCTACCAGCAACACTTTTGTTTCTCTGCAGGACCTTTCTTCTGCTCTGCTTGGTCACGTAGAGAAGTCTCGGGAGGGAAGCAAATGCTGGGCCACTTGTGGCAGCCTCCATCAGCCTGTCAGAGAAGTAAGGCCTCTCTCTGTGGCTATAAACCTGGAAGAGGCCTTTTTAGAAATGTGTATCAGCTGATTCTCAGCACTTTTAAAGTGCTCAAAGAAATGAAAATATGGGAGAGGAAATAACAGGAATTGAGGAGGATGTTAAGGATGTGCTAGAGGAAAATGTGGAGGAAAACAGAGAAGAAAGAAAGGGCTAAAGCAACTTTTCCTTTTCATTCCTTCTCTTCTGAAACCTTTGGTGGAGAAGACTTTCTCATGTCTGGTTTGAGCAGGGAGCAGTCTCTGTTTGATGTCATAGATCTAAAGACATAGATTTGGTGTGAGGCAGAACATGGATCTGAAGTCAGCTTATCACTGAGCATCATTGATGCTGTTGAGCATCAATGGTTTATTTTACAGTAGTGACAAATTAACAACCTGCAATGAGCAGGAGAGCTCATCCAAATCATGCTTGAAACTGCACCTGACACAGGAAGAACTGAACACAAGGTTTGTCTCTGTGACCAGATGTCTGTAACTGTGTCTAAGATGCATCAGAGTTTTCAGCAATTGGATGGGTCCTAAAGGAAACACATGGTATTTCCAAGTGTTTCCAAGGCTATGGAGACCTTGGTAGGGATCCTGTGCTGTTTAAATGTAACTCCATTTATGAGTCTTTTATGGTGGACTTCTTCAAATAGTCTGAAGTATTCCTGCAATTCATTGTCCAGTGGTACAAATTTCTCAGGGAGGTCTTGAGAAGGCCAGTAGAAATCTTTACTCTTCTCCCTGAGCATCCTCCTGAATTGCAGCAGAGAAAGCTAATGTAGCTCTCACAAAGTGCTGTTGTGGCTTTGAGGGTTCCCACCACAGAGGCAAGTTTGTTGGACAAATTGTGAGAGAAAAGTTGTCTCTTGCCTAATGATATATTGATGCTTTTACAGTACTTGTTGGAAAATAATAGAGAAAGAACAGTGAGAAACGAGAATAAAGTTAAGACCATCTACATGGTTATGTATGGCCCCCTCCACATTATAAAGGGGATTGCTGAGGCATATGAGCTTGGCCCTATGATAGGGATAATGCAGATGAGCAGAGCATTGGCCATCCTTTCTCCTACACTGCTAAGAGATTATAGTCTTACTGTAAAAATTTTTCTGCCTCCAGTGTGCCTCCTCTTCTAACGCCTAGGAACAGCAGTGCGGTGATTCAGTGGCCCCTTTGATGACCATGAGTCAGTCAGATCTTCAGTGTCACCTGACCCCAAAATGACAGCTCTTTCACATGGTGCTGCCCTCAAGCCCTCTCAGTGTGACTCAGTTTCTAGACCTGCAGTTGTGTGAGGCCACTTCTGTTTCCCAGGTTAACCATAAGCAATGTGAAACTTTTTCAGTTCAGCCAAGGCAGTGGTCAAAAGTGTCAAAGACTGTGCATGCAGCATTTCTCTGCTTGTCTCAGGTTTATTTGTCTCTTCTTTGATGATAAAAATGAAAGACAAATTGCCCATCACTTTTACAAAACAGTTCCCTGTCCCGCAGGGAGCATGGCTATGGGAGCTTAAAGAAAGTACTTTTTTTTTTTTTTTGAATGCTGAGCTGTCTGATGTTGAAGACCAGGGCTGCTTTGATTGAAGGCTACCTTCTGTGAGTTGGTAGGGTGTGAGCTCTGTGCATAAGCAGCTATTCTGGAGTTCAGAAGGTGCTAGAAACGCCCCTCCAGTGACTGGCACCACATGTGTGTATGTATGTAATGCTGCCCCTTTTTTCTGCCCAGCTTTATGGTATATTCTGGAGGCATTCAGGATTTTAAATGTCTGCAGCTCTCCCAACACTGAACATCTTTAAGAACAAAGAGTTTGTGGGGAAACAGCAGGTCTTCCTGACTGTATAAGCATTCTTCAATACCCTAAGTAGTATAGATGGATGCTGTTTTCACTCCTTACTTCTACTGTCACCACTCTGTGACTTTTTTTTTTTCTCTGCTTTCTTTAGAAGCAGCTGCAAAATTGTCAGCTCTGGCCTACTGTATGGTTAGTGAGGCATGTTTTCTCCTTCTACTGGTTCCTTCTGGTCTGGGCCCTTTGGGCTAAACAACAGAAGTCTCAGTCAGCTAGGCACCCCTATCAGAGATGGTAAGACGGTGGTTGGTGATCACAAAGGTATAACAGGGGACTGTACTGTGGCAATACCATGAAATTACTATATGAGTGTTTGAGACCCACTGCAATAAATATCTATCTTGATGTATCACTGTTTATTCTAGGAAAGTGCCTTTTTGGATAAGTGAAATGTGTTGGTTGTTGTTCTTTGTTTTCCCCTGAAGAGTCAAAGTTCTGAGGTTTGATAAGGAGAGAATCAAACCAAAGCAGTCTTTGCTTTTTTTCCCTTTGTCTTGTGAAAGAGAAATAAATACAGGTTTTACTACTCTCTGCCAGGATGTTCCATTTTGTTCTGCAAGGCGTTGGTGGTAGGTCTGAGCAATTTGTTAGTTATTTTGGAGAAAAGCATTTTAAATTTGTGTCCTAAAGTAACTCACTAAAATTAGGAGTGTGGAATGAACATGAGTCAAGTTGAGCATAAACACATGGAAAGAAGGCTCTGCAGACCGTGACTATGTGCCATCTTTGGGACTTGAGCAGAGGGAACACAAGGGAATACAGAGAAAAGCACGATGTGTGGTACTGATTCCTAATCCAACCAGGTATCACCCCATCACTGATGACCTGCAGTCTATCTGAAGCAAGGCATTTTAGTCTCACTTTGAAGGTCTGGAAGTTACAGAGATGTTCAGGAGAAATTGTGTTGCTTTTTTCCTGGATGATGGACTATAGCTTCCCTTAATAGTGACAGTGTCTGTGCTCTTGCAGACCTAAAAGCGGAAAGCTTGTACTGCAGCCATTCATCTCCCCACCTGCCCTTCAGAGCCTGATCTAAAGACCTTGGAGTCCAGGGGAGCAATCTGAGAGACTATGAAAGGACTGGTGAGGTCTAGTGTGCAGAGAAGTTTTATTGTGATGCCTTGAATCAGTAGCCAAGGAAACAGCAGCCAGGGGTGGGAGGTGGAGGTGCAGAATTGGAGTGCAACAGAAGAGGAGTAAGGAAGGACCAGTAGGGTTACCCTTGACCTGGTCTCCTGGGAATAGACTGTGTGATGATTATTTTCTCTGTGTTGGCCGAGAGCTGTCCTATGCCAGGAGCTCTTGTGTTGGAGGAATCTAGGATGTGCAATAACTAGTAATGCTCTATAGGGCTCTTTTTACCCCTGTTCTTCTCCTTCCTGTTTCTTCTCCCTCCTTCCAAAATGTGTAGTCTAGGAAGGCTGTGGTGCAAATATGTTAAGAGCCTTTCTTGGGCTACTACAGTTACCTACCTTAATCTTACATATGTTGGGAGCTGAGGTCTGCCTCTAGGACTGGTTTGTCTGTAGCAGGAGAGAAGAGGAAGAATAAAGCCTTCCACATGCTCTATTTGGATACACGATTTGTGAACACCAACGCTCTAGTTTTTCATATGTACCTCAGATTCATCCGTCTCACATATTTGTGACCACTCCCTGCGTGTGCTTGGCTTGTGGTCTCTCTGGTATCTTCTTCGCATCCGCTCCTGGAAGTCAGATGAATAGGCACAGTCCGGAAAAAAACCCTACAGGAGGAAGTCACTTCAGCTGCACACTGCCATTACAGCTCAAGCTGAGATCTTGACCTTTAAATTTGTATGTCCTGATGGAGCCGAAGAGCAGCTGCCATGGCTCTGCAGTATGTTGGTAGAGGTACAGGGAGTAAGAAAGTACTTCTTGCAAAATGGAATCTGTGTCTAGTAGGAAAATAAGGTAGGTGCATAAAGTCTGGCAAGTTAAATATGAAACTACCGTAAGGCTGTACAATAAATTGCTTGAAAAACAATTTACAAAAGATATTCGAGCTACCAATGATTTACAAAAGATATACAAGCTACCAACCAGGAATAGGAAGCCTGCTAGAGAGGCAGAAGGAGGTGAGAGATTGAAAGGGAATTCAGAGATCAGTTTGAAGCAAAACAAAATCAACTTCTACATCTGGCTATAGGTAAGAGGAATTTGGGGATGTTTCTCTACAGTGTAATCCTTCCTTATGGGGGATGCATGCCACAGTCTCTTGTGCATCACATGTTCATGGAATACGTGTCAGGACTGAATGAACAGATAGATGATAGGATCTGATGAGATGCATCCATGAGTGCTGCAGGAGCTGGCTCTTGCCATTGTGTGTTATGCTTCAGAGGTCATAGAGATCAGAGGAAATGGAAGGAAGCAAAAAGATCTTGCTTATCTTCAAGGTATGCAAGGAAGAGGACCAAGGGAACTACAGGCTGATCAGTATAGCTATGAACTTTGGGAAAGTGGTGGAGAACATCCTCCTGGAACTCTTCTGCTAACATGTTTAGGACGAGAAGGTGGTTAGGAGTAGCTGATGTGGATTTACAAAGGGGAAATCATGCCTGGCCCAAACTAATAGCCTTCTATGGTGAAATGTGGAAAGAGCATTCGATACTGTTTATCGTGACTTCAGTAGGGCTTTTGACACAGTCTCTGTAACAGCCTTGTAGACGTACTGATGAAATGTGGACTACATAAATGCAGTGAGGTGGGTCAAAAACTGGCTGAACTTCTGGACTTGTGATGAGTTCAGGTGGAGAGCAGTAACTAGTGCTATACCCCAAGGATCTGTGCTGGGGCCAGTACTTTCTTAGCGACCTTGATGGTGATCATGGGACAAGAGTGCAACCTTGACGAGATTGCATGTGATGCAAAACTGGGAGGAGTGGTTGATACACAAGGTGGTTGAGCTGCCTCTCAGAGTGGTCTTAACAAGCTGAAGAAATAAGCCTACAGGAATTTCATGACACAGTTGGTGAGGAATAACTCCGTGCACTTGTGGACAAGAAGTTGACAAGGAGCCAGCAGTGTACTGGGCTGTGTTATGTAAGATCATTGCCTGCGAGGTCAAGGGAAGTAGTCCTTCCCCACTGCTCAGCACTGGTGAGACACACCTGGAGTACTGCGTCCAGGTCTGGGCTCCCTAGCTGGCTCAGGACTTGGTGCTTTCATGCACTGTCCTGGTGCACCACTGTACTACCTCTGAGCTTGCTCAGCAGGCAGCTTACCTTGTGCCTGTAGCTAACAGCACTGACCACGCAAGAAGGACTCTTCTCTCCTAGGAATTCATATGCCACCATTCTCAAAAAGCACTGTCACTAGGTGTAAGCTAGTCCTCTCAAAGGGCTGCTGTCTGAGTAAATAAGCTCCTGCTAGCATTTTTTACAATTGATGAAGCTACTGAGAGAGCTCACCTAACTGAAATTAAGCATGGCTGCGTTTTTCTGGAAACTGTTAACGGCTCTACCTTAATTCATTCAACGAATTTCCTACTCTGTCTAAATGTAACAGCATTACTGACCATTTTCCACTAATCTTAGACTACTGCTTATTGTATTTAGGGACACTGAATCTGAATTGAAGCTTAATGATGTTGTTTGGTTCTCTCTGTTCCAAATAACAGCATCTGTATTTTTTTCTGGATAACTTCAGCAAGATGTCATCACGTCTATGGCTGCTGTCTGTACACCAATTTGGCAATCAACAGCTATAAAAACTGCCATGTAATTTCTTCACACAATCTGTTTACTTTTTGAAGAAACTTGCTAATATCATCCTTTGACTTTTGGCTGTGGCTTGCTTTTAATTCTTCTTACCGCACAGAGTATCTATCCAGCCCTGCATTACAGTGATACGAGAAAGTGTTTTCACTGTTCAGGAGAAAACGTAGTTGTAAAAACCATGTAAGTGAAACTGGATATTGCAGGGTTCACTTTGGAAAGGTGAAGTTGTGATCAAGTACAAAAGAATCAGTTAAGAGATAGGTGCTTAAGTGTCCTCTGTCTATAGCTGCAGTGGCTTGTGGCTTGGTCTAACATACCCATTATAATTACAATACTTACTTTCATCTCACCTCAAATATTCACACATGCTTGGTCTGTCATTCTCTCTAGGGTGAGAAGGAGGAGCTCTAAAGGTGATGCTAAAATGCAAAATACTGATTCTCCTAGATACTAGTGCAATTAGCTTGTGGATTCATCCCTGTTTGGTGCTGCTCTGCTCTTCCATGCCTAAGAGATTGATTAGTTGCTCACTGGATGTTGGTATTGTCAAATCCTACCTCTTCTACCCTTGTTGGTAATGTAAATCCAGAGAAATTTGAGATCTTTAGCTGTTTTCTGGTGAGTTGCTAAAATATTCCTATCAGGCTGCTTGTGGTCAGTGATATTGTTCAAGACCTCTAGCAGCTACTTGAGTATGCAGCAGCACTGGACCTTTTCCCTCTCTCTTTTTGTTACTTGATTTGTAGCAAATTTACACAACTCCTCCAGTGTTTCTCTCTACATGTGTTCACACACTTACTTGAAGGGACATCATTAAACTCAAGAGTATTTGGTTCATTCTCCTAAAGACAGCTGGGACTGCTGCAGTTACTTCTTCCAAGGCTGATCAGAGTTATGTTGCCATGTTTCTATTTGTTGTACCATAAATGTAGCTTTTGAATAGTTTAATGGGATGAGATAGTTGAAGTTCCACTAGAACTATGCAACAAAGACAAGCAATGATAAGACAAAGAGAAAAGGCAAGTATACCACAGTGTACTTTCATTTGGCTTGTGAAGCTAGATTTGGATGTTTCTATCTGATCTCAGCTGTACCAAATTATCCAGCCTAGGCCCAGTCTTGATGCCTCTAGCACTGAATCCCATGCTAAGACTTACAACTCTCTCCTTTGCTTCCCCAACCTCTCTTAAACCCAGAAGGCTATTGTTAATGCACAGAACTTCAGGAATGATAGTTGAATTGGCCATGAGAGGGCACAGCTATTGCTTTAAAACATTGGCTATGAAAGGGACTTTTCAAAACTTGCTCAGTTTAACATACAAAACCATCTCTAACGAGTCTGTCATGTCAATCTGCACTTGAGTGTGTTCTGAGTGACATGAAAGAATTGCATTCTCAGTGTATTTTAGTTAATAATAGAGATAAATATAGGTTGTGTTTCTCATACAGGTTCCCTTCTTCAAGGAGGAATGTGAGGAGTGAGTTGTGTTTTCCGTCACTGCTGAGTGAGATCGAGCAAATATTCGGACCAAGAAGGCCAACACAAGGAATGTACAGTAAAGGGGGGGCAGTGGGAAGGCTTTGAAGACAGAGGATCTACCTCATCTCTGAACAGAGCCGCTAGGTCTGGGTGTTCTTCCCAATAATTCTTGGGATTTGCACCATGTGCAGGTAGAGTCACAGGACAGGCACTAGTCACTTTCCTTTTAAGACAAGTTCAAAGATCTGACAAGATTGGAAGGAGGAGTTTCTCCCTCTAGCTGGGGTTATGTCAGTTTGAATACTTAGTGTTTGTAGTTCCTCTTTCTACACTGAGGGAGCATTCAGTCACAATTCTGGTTTTCCCAAGGGTCCTCTTATTTGAGGGTATTGTGAATTGATCAAATATTCAAATTCTAAATTAACTCTTGTTCCCGTTTTCTACAGCCTCAGCAGTTGCCTGCTCAGCTGCTCAGCTTTTCTGCTCCCTACAGCCTAGGAGCTGGTTTTGTTGCTTTCATGCACTCCACGGGCAGGCCAGCATAGGAGAGAGAGCAGCCTGGTTGTCAAGACAAAGACTATTTAACAGTAAGCATGAGATCTGGGGGCCAAAGTCACAGGCACTGAGCCGATCATCCTTCCTGGTCACTTTGGCAAGATGATCAGTGAGTGCTCGGGTATCAGGGATTGTTGTATTTCTCTTTTGAAGTTTTATTCTTGCAATGTTTTAGGCAAAAGGAATCCTTAGTCTGCACCTCTGTTTCTGTGACTCTCTGTCCTCCCTCTTCTCCTCTTTTGCTTAACAGGTATATTTGCTCATAGCCAGATGATCCCTTTGCATCTTTTTTTTTTTTCCTTATAATTTTCTGCTGATTTGCAGGCCTATCTAGCTTTATAGACTAAATCTGCTAATTGCCTAGGCAATCAATTAAATCACAGAAGGAAAATAAAAGAAATGTCCTTGTTCACATCCTTAGTTTATATTCTGCCTTGTAAGCATTTGCACTTCTGCAATGTATGCAACCATAGTTTTCTGGTAGACATCTAATTGCCTCTGCCTAAGAAAGCTCTTTATATTGGTTTATGCATGGAGGTTTGAGACCTTCTACAGAAGACATAATCTGAAAATTATACATTTCTAATGTAGTTATGTAAAAGCAATTCTAATTGCTTTCAGCCTGAAATGAGAACCTAACGTTTTGTTCTTTCACATTGCTAAATGCATGCCCTTAAAGAATTTGTATGGCTTATTTCTTGCCATTTACTATCACTACTTGAACTGTCATGAAGATCTGATGATGTTCTATAACAATATCACTCAACAGTGTGCATTTTTTCCTATTAGGAATGATTCGCTAGGTTTCAGGAGCTTTGAGTACCTGCTATTACAATTTGAATAGTAGAGGGTTACAGGAACTGATGATACTTGTTTGGCTTTAGGTGAATTGGCTTCATGTACAATTCGTGTTGTACCATCACCCAATCATTCAATTATCATCCAGTTTTGGTTGTTTCTATTTTTTGCTGTGGGTAGATTTGTTACCAAGTAAAGTATCAATGAAGCACATTTTCAGTAACGTAGGGCAGGTAACACCTTTGCTCAGTGCAGGGCCCACCAATACCCCTTAGGCGCACCAAGAGTAGATGTGAGCATGTGCTGATCCAGTAGCATCATATTGGTTGAAGTCTTTGCACAGCAAATTTACAAGATCATCTATGGTAGCAGCCTGTTCCCTTCGTACTATGTTTTATTCTTTTTGTGCTTGGAGCAAGGGAAACTTGCTATCATTTAAATGTTAGCCTTTACCCGAGGCAGTGAAGTGTCTCTGTTTTTTACAGGTTTTTTTGGACTGGGGTTTTTGTGTTTTTTTTTCTCTTTGCAAGTTTCCAGCACTGCGTTGGTTAGGTAAGCTTTTAAATTTAGCAAGCAAGGTCTTGAAGATTATATGCTGTATTTTGGAAATTGTGTATTGTCAGAAAATATGCATTAGCAGGTTTCTTGCTCTGTTGAGGAAATTCTTGTGGGATATGTCTCACTGGTCCTTTTCACGCTCTCAGAGGGTCTCAGGATCTGCTTGTTTCTGCATTGCTATGAGAAGCATCACGTTCCTTTCGTTGGAGTATTGAATGCGTTGTAGAAGAATTGGTGCTGACATGCCCACGTTAGCAGAAAGACCAGTCCCAGGATTAGGAGCAGTGTCCCAGTGACATCTTATTCTTGTCACTGGGGATCTAGTCAGTGGATTATGCAGGGTCATTCATGTAACCCTAATGTGGGTCACAAGTGACTGCAGGCATCACTGCCTGTGATGGGAACACAGATGCCTACACCATAAAGTTAAATGAGATACAGGTGACTGTGGCTTCTAGCAAACCTAGGCAGAGCCAATGCAAGGATAGACTTGAGGACAGGAGAAAAGTACGTGGGCTTACCAGCTGGAAAGCATCTTGGCAGAAAAGGACCTGAGGGTCCTGTGGGCAACAAGCTGACCAGGAGCCAGCAGTGTGCCCTATGGCAAAGTCAGCCAACAGCCTGCTGGGATGTGTTATGTAGAGCATTGCCTTCAAAGTTGAGGGAGGCAATCCTTTCTTGCTACTCAGCACGGGTGGGACACCTCTGGAGTGCTGACTCTGGTTTCCCCAGTAAAAGCAAGACATGGACATATTGGAGAAAGTCCAGTGAAGGGCCACTAAGATGAGAAAGGGACTAGAACACATGCCGTACAAAGAAAGGCTAAGAGAGTTGTGATCATTTCCCCTTGGGGGGGGTGTCTGACTGAAGAAGGATGGGATAAAGAAGACAACCAGACTCTTCTCTGCAAAACTCAGTGACAGAATGAGATTCAATGGGCACAAATTTAAATACAGGAAATGAAAGAATGAGAAAAAATGATGGTGAAACACTGAAACAGGTTGTACAGAGAGGTTATGGAGTCTCTGTGCTTGGACAAATCAAAAGCCAAGAGGACACGGTCCTGAGTAACCTGCTCTAGGCGATTCTGCTTTGAGGGGCGAAGTTGGACAAATGATCTTCAGAGGTGCCTTCCAACCTCATCCCTTCTGTGATTCTGTGGCTAGGTGGGACCTGAGTTGAGGCCTGGAGAGCTCCAGCAGTGAAATGGCTGGGAATAGCTTAAGGTGCTTTCCAAAGAACTTCCCCAGTGTTGGCATCTTATGAGTCTGTCTGTGGTGCTGCAGCGCGTGGAAGGATTTGCTGCGGAGCCCAACTCCAGGCCAGGTAAGACTGCACTGGGGAAGGGATCTGAAGCGAAAAAGGCCCACAAAAAGCTCTTTTGGGGGCTTTTTCAAAGCTGGGAAAAGCAACTTCCCTGTGCTGGAGGCCAGCTGCTTGAGGGCGGGCAGCTGGGCTAGTGTGGGCAGAACCACCAGCAGCCGTTAATTAGCGGTTAACTGTGCCACCAGGCTATAAGAAGCCTCAGGGACTAGTCGCTGCCCACTGAGCACAGGACCTGCTTACAGTGTGTGTGTGTGTGCCCTGATGGGTGTAGCTGCAGTCTACATCTCAAATGACAGGGTGCTGAGGTTCTGACGGCTCACAAGGTATGTTCAACCTGATCACTCGGAACAAGGCAGTAAACGGTAAGTCTGTGTCAACAGGGGAATAATTAAATGTGCAATAAATAAACCCATGCTTAGTTTTGAGAGGTCATTTGCTTGTAGAGATCCAGTTATGGTTGCAACCTGGCCAAAGGCTCTTAGAAAACCTGTGGGCCCCCAGACAGAGGACCCACACAAGCATGCAGGCGTCCAGGCCTCTGGATGCAGAGAATGCAGGAGTCTGGCACTTGCAATGGAGGGTAGAGATGACAACACCTGTCTTAGATGCAAACAGGTGAATGATCTGCTCTGCATGGTGGCTGAGCTGAAGGAAGAAGTTGCAAGACTAAGGACTATAAGGGAATGTGAAAGGGAGATAGATTGGTGGAACCAGGCTCTGGCATCCCTGAAAAAGAGCTCTCGGGTATGGGTTGCACAAGAAGAAGGGGATCCTACATCCTCTCTCCACCTAGATAAAAAAAGTGACCAAAGAGTTTCCCGGTTGTCCTTGCACAACAGGTATGGGCCTTTGGCACTTGAGGGCCAGGCAAATGAAGATGGAGAGGTGGAGCAGGGTCAACAGGAACAGGTCTCTGCCCGAAGGAAAAAACGGAGCACGTGTGTTCTCTGAAGTGCTCTGCCTGCAGTGCCCTTGCAGAACAGCGTGGGGTTCTGCAGGAGAAGGAGGTTGGGAGCAAGAAAGAGAGCCCACATAGGCCAGAAGTGCCACCAAGGTCCTCTCATCCCAGATCGGCCACCAAAACTGACTCTGAAAAGAAAAATCAAGTCATTTTAGTGGATGACTCCCTCCTGAGGGGATCTGAGGGACCAATATGCAGACCGGACCCCCTTCACAGGGAGGTCTGCTGTCTCCCAGATGCCTGGGCAAAGGACTTCCTAGATAGACTTCCCACTCTTTTAAGGTCTTCAGATTATTACCAGCTTCTGGTCTTTCAGGTGGGTAGTGATGACATTACAAAAAGCAGCTCAAGATCAATTAAGAGGGATTTTAGGGCCATGGGGCAGTTGGTCAAGGGATCAGGGGCACAGGTTGTGTTCTTATCTATCCCTTCAATGACAGAGATGAATGAGGATGTTACCTGGAAGAGTCGTCAGGTCAACTCATGGCTCCGGGATTGGTGTCATCGTAATGGATTTGGGTTTTTTGATCATGGGTTGGTATATAAGTCACCAGGTCTGCTGGCAAGAGATGGGATGCACCTATCCCAGAGAGGGAAGAGGATCCTAGGGCAGGAGATAGCAGGGCTCATTGACAGAGCTTTAAACTAGGTTTGAAGGGGAAAGGGGCTAAACCTGGGCCCACTCAGGATGAGCCCAGGGAAAAGAAGCCGGAGTCTGTAGGACGGCATGCTTGCAAAAACTCTCACTCCTCTCTGTCAGTAGATATGGGGAATAGAGATGCAATGGTAAACCAAGGGGCAAGAGGCAGTGATGCTCTAGAAACCCTGGTTTGGGTAGGAATTAGTACGTGCTCCCACAAAAAGGTGTTGGGATCGTTAGCTCACCTGAAATGCGTCTATACCAATGCCCATAGCCTGGGCAACAAACAAGAGGAGCTTGTGGCCATGATACAACAGGAAAGCTTTGATACAGTGGCTATCACAGAAATGTGATGGGATGCTTCATGTGACTAGAGTGCCACAATTGATGGCTACAAACTCTTTAGGAGGGACAGGCAAGGAAGGAGATGTAGGGGGTGGCCCTGTATATAAAGAATAGCTATGAATGTGCCGAACAGGAGTATAGTGATGGCAGGGTTGAGTCTGTTTGGATTAGGAATATGAGCAAAGCCAACAAGGCTGATGTGGCTGTTGGAGTCTATTACAGGCCTCCCAACCAGGAATATGAGGTGGACGAGATTTTCTATAAACAGCTGGATGAAGCCTCTCGGTCGCTGGCATTTGTTCTTATCGGGGACTTCAACTTCCCTGATGTCTGCTGGAACTACAACACTGCAGAGGGGGAACAGTCCCGGAGGTTCCTGGAATGTGTCAAGGATAACTTCCTGACACAGCTGGTGAGTGAACCAACCAGGGAAGGAGCCCTGCTGGACCTGCTCTTTACGAACAGGGAAGGTCTGGTAGGCGATGTGATGGTTGGAGGGTGTCTTGGGCACAGCAACCATGAAATGATAAAGTTTTCTATACTTGGAGATTCCAGGAAAGGGTGCAGCAAAGCTGCCATTTTGGTCTTCAGTAGGGCTGATTTTAACTTGTTTAGCACTCATTGCCAAAGTTCCTTGGGAATCATTATTGAGGGGTTTGGGAGTCCAGGAAGGCTGGACGCTCTTTAAGAAAGAGATCTTGAAGGTGCAGGAGCAGGTCATCCCTGTTAGCCATAAATCCAGCTGGAGGCATAGACGACCTGCTGGCTTAACAGGCATTTTAGGCTGGCACTCAGGGAGAAAAAGAGGATTTATGGCCTTTGGAAAAAAAGGGCAGGCAACTCACGACGACTACAAAAACATTGTGAGGCTATGTAGAAAAAAAAAAATAGAAGTTCCAAAGCCCAGCTTGAAGTTCATCTGGCCTCTATGGTTAAGGATAATAAGAAAAGTTTCTATAAATATATTAACAACAAAAGAAAGGTGAAGGAGAGCCTCCATCCCCTGTTAGATGCGCGCGGACGACTAGTGACATCAGACGAGGAAAAGGCTGAAGTGCTTAATGACTTCTTTGTCTCAGTCTTTATCAACAGCAACAGTTCTATAGAGGGAATCCAACTCCCTAAGCCAGGAGACTGTGACAGGGAGTGGGAAGAACCCTCCTCCATTCCAGCAGGAAATGGTCACTGACCTACTGCAACATTTAGATGTTCACAAGTCTATGGATCCAGATGGGATGCACCCAAGAGTGCTGAAGGAGCTGGCAGCAGTGATCACCGAGCCACTCTCCATCACTTATCAGCAGACCTGGCTGACTGGAGAGGTCCCATCAGATTGGAAGTCAGCTGATGTTACTCCCATATATAAGAAGGGACAGAAGGACGATCCAGGGAATTACAGGCCTGTCAGTTTAACTTTGGGCCCAGGAAAGCTGATGGAGGAGATCATCTTGAGCTGAGACACATGCAGGACAACCAGGTGATCAGGCCAAGTCAGCACAGGTTCATGAAGGGCAGGTCCTGTTTCACTAATATTATCTTGTTCTATGACAGTAATGGCTGAGGGAAAGGCTGTGGATATTGTCTACCTTGACACAGTTGACACAGTTTCCCACAGCTTTTTCCTAGAAAAGCTGGCTGCCCATGGCCTAGATAGACATATTCTTGCCTCGATTAGGAACTGGTTGGATGGCCGGGTCCAAAGAGCTGTGGTTAATGGAGTTAAATCCAGCTGGCGGCCGGTCGTGAGTGGTTCCCCCAGGGCTCAGTGCTGGGACCACTCCTGTTTAACATGTTTATCAGTGACCTGGGTGAGGGGATGGAGTGCACCCTTAGTAAGTTTGCAGATGACACAAAACTGGGAGGAAGTGTTGATCTGCTGGAAGGTAGAGAGGCTCTTCAGAGAGATTTGGACAGGCTGCATAGCTGGGCCCAGGCCAATCGCATGAGTTTCAATAAGGCCAA